>NW_028274807.1:113498080-113798080 GCF_037043125.1 Eumetopias jubatus
TATTAAAAGTAGGTTAAATTTTTCCCCCTACAGCATGCAATTTCATTTTGGCTCTACCACTTCAACCACAGAAAATTGAATTTTGACTTGAGAGTGACCTACTGAAAATTAGATGGAAAAATAAGGGGAGAGATTGAAATTACTGATTCAAAGGAAACTAACATGTCTGTCTGCAATTTAGGATACAGTTTGCTAAGCCCTCTGAGAATCTTATGTTTCTGGTAGTCAGTATTTTCCTCTTAGGATTCAGATTGTATTTTTAATGGAAATGTTGTAGAACTTAATGGAATGTAATATCTTGTGATATATAGACTTAAGGCAACACAGGAAAAAATTATCCACACATATTTTCTGCCATAATCCTCCTCTCTACTCCCAGCCTTCTTATAACCTATGATCTAGCCACCCAAATCAACCAGACATTCTCTAAAATAAACTACACTCTTTAAAACTCCTCTACTGTTGTTACCTGCTAGTCCTCCTTTGAAATTCTTTTTTCACCAACAATCAAAATTTATTCTATTTTTTATTTTTTTTTTATTTTTTTATTGTTATGTTATTCACCATATATTACATCATTAGTTTTTGGTGCAGTGTTCCATGATTCATTGTTTGTTCATAACACCCAGTGCTCCATGCAGAATGTGCCCTCCTCAATACCCATCACCAGGCTAACCCATCCCCCTACCCCCCTCCCCTCTAGAACCCTCAGTTTGTTTTTTTTAGAGTCCATCATCTCTCATGGTTCGTCTCCCCCTCTGACATACTCCCCTTTTCTTCCTCTCCTGTTATCTTCTTCTTTTTCTTTTTTCTTAAAATATGTTGCGTTATTTGTTTCAGAAGTACAGAACTGTGATTCAACAGTCTTGCACAATTCACAGCGTTCACCGTAGCACATACCCTCCCCAATGTCTATCACCCAGCCACCCCATCCCTCCCTAAATTTTTATAAAAATAAAATGACTTTGAAGGCTCCACTTTTAGAGGAGTATAAGGCAATAGAAATTAATGTGATGATCCTAACAAGAGTAGAACGTGAGTGCTTGGAGAAGACTTAGAGACATTTCCCGCAGAACTACAAGCAGTAGATTCCACTGAGGCCGGGGGAATCACAGAAATGTAGAATATTTCACCAACGGATTTTTGGTGTCTTCTACTTTGACTTGTTTTGATTATTAAATTTCTATTTCTTTAAACTTTTGTATGTGTATTTAGGTATATATGTACACACAACCATATACCTGTCGGTCAGGAGAGGTTGGGCTGTGCTGTGGTAACGAGCAACACTAAACTGTCAATGGATTAACACAACAAAAATTAAATTTTTGATCAGGCAAATCCACGGCAGTCTCCTTGGTCACTTTCCACAGCACCTGTACTCCACATGTTACTTGGCGTTCTGGCAGGCTTTGCTCCTATTCGCATACCTCTGTGATCATCTCTGCAGAAGAGCATGAAGAGAGTTCAAGTAATCGAATGCTTCACCCAGCCCCTCCGCTCATATTTCATTGGCCAAAACATGTCCCATGGTTAAAGCCCACCATCAAGGGGGCAGAGAAGTGCAATTTTCCCATTTGCCTCATAGAAGACGAGAACCAGAGATTGGTGATCAGTAGTAGTGCCTACCAGAAATGCAGAGAGAATTTTTCAGTCAAAAGCCTCGCTCTTGTTTTATCTCCAAATTACTCTCATCTTCACTCCGTGGCTTATAATTATTGCCCAGAGCAAAGTTTATTAAAAAGCTAACACAACTGGCATTCATCCACAGATACTGATTTATTTTACCATTACTTGAACAAAGAAGAACATCATCCTTCAAGGTCGCAACTGTTTTTGGCATCTAAATGTAACTGTTTAGCATAACCTCTCACAAAGCATTGAAAGTATTGGAAAGAGTGAACGAAGTAACAAGAATATGTTACAAAATCACCCACAGTAAGAATAACCTAAGTGAATATGAAGTAAAAAGCTTTAAAAACAGGTTAATATTTTCCTTTTCTATTCTTTCATAGTAGAAATGTGTGGTCTATACCTGCCGATTTTAACTGCTTGGCAATTCTTCCAAGGATTTACTCATACCATGCGTTTAATGACAAATGTATCGGCATCATCTGAGATGGGAATTGAGATGCTCAAAACTGCAGTCAGTATCTCCTATTGCTTTATACTCCATCAAAGATGATGCAAGCTGACTTCAAAGGGCGCTCAGTACTTGCATCAACTCTGCAGGGGTGTTGAGTAAAATGAGGAATGAAAAAAAAAGGAACACCATTATGTTTTGAATTTCAAGTCCTAAATCATTATTTCCTAGCTGTGCATGAGGTTACGTAGACAGAAAGTAAAATGACAACTGGTCATGTCATTGGGATGATGATATAGGAGGATCAGGAAGCTTAAGAAGAGGAATTTTTTTAAAGTCACATTAAAAAAAATCTCTCTCCCCTGGTGTTCAGATATTCCTAGGACATTTTTCAGTGATGGAGCGACACTCTGGTACCCCCATAATGTCCAGGTGCCTGCTGGGGATTGACCTGTTTCAGAACTCTCTTCTCAGGAGCAGTAATGTGCTACCCCTGAAGATAATTACATGTGAGGTATCCAAATAGTCACTTACGTCTGCTGTTGGGCCTCTATTTCTAAACGGGAATTTGTATGGCTATTTGTCAGTACTGGAGAATTCACTTGTTATTAATCTTCAAAAACTAAAAGTATTCAATTTTATTTTAAAAATACATTTATTTTGCCATTCCGAAATGTGTACAAAACATTGTTTCCCACTCGCTGCTATATTCATAGTGTGGATTTAAAGGCCTAAAAGAGATTTACATGATCCATTTATTTAAAAAAAAATATTTTAAAGTACCTAAGTATTTAGTTACAGTCAAATTTCTAAAATAATATTTATATTGAAATGTGTGTGCATGTGTGTGTATTTATGTATGTGCATATTTAGTGATGAAAGGTAAAATAATTTATAGTACTAATTAGTACTAATTCTGGATATATATTTAAACAAGACAGAATTCATATTTATTTGAAAAGTAAGAATGCCTCTGGATTTAGTTAAGTATCTCAGTTATAGTAACATGTGATTTATAATGTTTCTGGAAGTGTTTTTTACAGCATTGCTTTTGAAAAATAAATGAGGAAAATTTCAGCCAAGGCTGTACTTAAATTATGGTGTTACGATACAATATGAAGCACCGGAAAAGCACAAAAGGCAAAATGAAGCCAGAACTTATTGTGTTTTTCCTGGTTTCAGTAGAGGAGAAACAGCCTTTACCATAAAAATTTGGCTCTTTTTGAACTGAACTGTTACATTAGGTGACCTTTAAACATTTATTACATAATGGCTTTTTGTTCATTCTACAGTTTTGAAAACACATATCCATATCCTGTAGAATCAGGTAGGTGATCACTGATAAAGAAGGATAAGAAATCTTGATAGTACTTCTTAGACTCATGCTTTGTTAATGATTACACCGCTGGTATTTTCCCATTTTTCCAGAGCTGCTCCTGTCACCATTCCTCATTGAAGTACTTCATGTTTTCTTTATCAATATTGCTAAAAGCTCTCTTTTCACCATAGTTCCTGAACTTTATCTTTTGTGCCATATGTACATTTACCTTTATGAATATGATAATTTTTAGATCAGTGGTTTCCAAAGTAGGGTACATGCAACTTAGCATCTGTGCAAGTCAATTCTTTAAGTAAAAATGTATATAAATATACTTCATCATTTTTATTTTTGTTTGTGCTTTATAAAGTAAATGGTATATTACATATAAAAACTTGTATTTTATTTTTTATTTATTTTTGTGGGCTTTTTGGTTTTTTATTTAAATTCAATTTAATTAACACATACTGTATTATTAGTTTCAGAGGTAGACTTCGGTGATTCATCAGTTGTGTATAGTACCCAGTGCTCATTCCATCAAGTGCCCTCCTTAATACCCATTACCCAGTTACCCCCCCCCATCGCCCCACCTGCCTCCTCTCCAGTAACCCTCAGTTTGTTTCGTAGAGTTAAGAGTCTGTTATGGCTTACCTCCCTCTCTGCTTTCATCTTATGTTATTTTTCCTTCCCTTCCCCTATGTTCATCTGTTTTGTTTCTTAAATTCCACATGAGTGAAATCATATGGTATTTGTCTTCCTCTGACTTATTTCACTTAGAATAATACCCTCTAGCTCCATCCATGTTGTTGCAAATGGCAAGATTTCATTCTTTTTGATGGCTGCGTAATATTCCATGGTATATATATATATATATATATATATATATATATATATATATATATTCCACACCTTCTTTCTCCATTCATCTGTCGATGGACATCTGGGCCCTTTCCATATTTTGGCTAAAAATACTTGTATTTTAATTTAAAAAATAAATATATTGGGATATACACCTAAACATTTATAATAAGAAGGATACACAATAAAAAGGTTTCAGATCATCAGTCCAGATGTCATTAAGCAAACCTTAAAGATATATTCATTATCCTTTAAATGGCCAGGTGTAGTTTTAAATTAATACAGAATGCACTTAGATTGGCAATGGAAAAATTATTGGTATCAGATAGTAATTTTGTCAGGGATTCAGCATGGCATCACTCAGGAACTATCCTAATGGACAGGACTTATGCTTCTCAGATACACTAGATTTGTCTAATAGAGTATTTTGTTTCCTAATGTAAAGTGCCTGATCTATGAAATTAGATTTAATTTTGATATAGGAAATTAGTTTTACATGTAAAGTTGTTAGCTAATAATTTAAAAGTCAAATATTTCTAAATAAGACTAGTAACTTTCTGATTGAACACCTTCTGCTCTTGGTATGTGTCTACATATTATGATCAGTAGAGAGTAATTGTCAATGAAGGGGGGGGGTCCCCTAATCCAGAAACGCTGAGACCTTATATGCAGCATTTAACATTTCATCTTTTTTAAAAAAAGATTTTATTTATTCATTTGAGAGAGAGAGCACAAGCAGAAGGGAGAGGGAAAGGGAGAAGCAGACTCCCCACTGAGCAGGGAGCCTGACGTGGGGCTTGAACCCAGGACCCTGGGATCATGACCTGAGCTGAAGGCAGACACTTAACCAACTAAGGCACCCCCAACATTTCATTTTTTGAACCTGCAAGACTCCAACTTCATAAATCAATTTTGATAGAAGTAGAATGCTAAGGAGCATTTTTAAATTAACATGCCATACAGACATGCTTGTGAGTAAGAGGTGATTTTTTTGTACCTTCAGAGAGACTAGAAGATACAATTACTGAAATGCTTTGCTGTTATAGGAATGGCATTGCTTGTTTCTCCTTTTAAAAAAAATCAACTACTTTAGTAAAATCCACAAACCTATGTATTCTAATACTTAAGATGATATATATATTTTTAAATTCCTGTATCATCAGAGCAGCCTTCTCATCCCAAAAATACCACAATAGCTTTACTCTCTGCCTCATCTCTTCTCTCCTTCCCTTTCTCTCTCTCCCTCTCTTCCTCTTCCCTCCCCAATCCCGCCCTTCCCTTCTTTTCTGTCTTCCCCCTCTATCTTATTCTCTTCCTATTACTGGCTTTCTCAATCACCACACAGGATATAGGATATAAAACAACCTTTTATTTCCCAACATTTTCTTCTTGAACCTATAGTCTCTTTTCTCTGAGTAATTTCTTTTAAATAATGGATATTTCTGCCTTTTAACGCAGAGCAATCTTAAGTTTTAAGAGCACTGAAATTTCCATTATTCTATTACATATATTCTTCTGCGCCAAAATGAAGAAACACACTTTAAAAATGTATTTTCTACAGTGAGTAATATGGTTTGATCAATCATCAATAAAGTCCTAATAACTTCCTGCTTGGTATGTTGGTACATTAAGGGGTGGGGCTAGGCACTGTGTCAAGCTAGGGCAATAAGACTAAAAAATAACAAAAATGAGGCCAAGAATAAAAGGTGTTAAATGCTACATTCCACACAGAGTTCCTGAACAAACTCAAAAAAGAGAAAAAGAAAAGAAACACACACACACATTCTGATGAAGAAATTGGAATGGCATCGGTAGAAATACGGGATTTTATCTGGACCTAGGAGGATGGATAGTTGTCAGTGGGTTAGGGAAGAGTGAATACCAAAAGGAGACCACTGATTGCAGATAGAAGGTGTGGCCTGGGCATTTAAACTTTAGGTCCTAAGCTAAACTGCAGGTAACCTCGCTGCCCCTTTCCACCTCCATCTTCCACGACCCTTCCATGGAGGTAGAAGTGATCCACATGTGATTTGGGCATTAAATCAACAGATGATATTTTTGGAGTACCTACTATATTCCTGACTCTCTTCTGTGTATTAGGGATATATCACTGAAAAAATAAATGGACAAAAACCCTCTCCCCTACCCCTACCCCTACCCCAACCCATTTGAACTAGAACAGCTACCCATAAAAGTCTGTACCTAAAATGCCAGAAAATATTCTAAAACATCATGGCTATGTTTCAGTAGTCCTTGAGATGACCAGTGTCATAGACTACCCTGATATCCATTGAAATCCTAAAGCTTAACTTAGCTTTTCTACACCCAGTGTAGTTTGGCATTAGACTGGGAATTGGCCTGTCTCTATAAAGTAACTCTACCACTAAGCTTCCAGCCTGCCTCACCTGTTACAATTTAGTAAGAAAAATAAATGACAGCAGATGTTAAACCCAGTTACATTAGGGAGAATTGCACCCATTTAGTTCTAATCAAGCCATTTTTCACCCAGCTGAAGAAAAGAGAAGTTCTGAATCAATGGGAAAATATTTGCTGAAGCAATGAACCCGAAAGAGATAACCTGACTACTCCTGGGGGAAACACTTTCTAAAATTTCCCACAATTCGATATGCTATTTTGTAAGAATAGAGTGTTATTAAAGGATATATTCTGGTTTGTATGAAAATGAGAGGAACTTCTTTATATATTATTTCATTTTCATGCATTTATTTGAAAAACATTATCTGGGTTCATTATACAAAAAGAATTGTGAGCAGCAATGCTCGAGTTCTTGCAGTCAATGCAACTTAATATCTAGTAGGAAAGAGAAGTTGGAGAACCAGGGAAAGTGAGAGAATAAAATAAAACCAATCAAGCAAGATTAAAAGACAAAGTCTGATGAAGTTGCCAGTCTTACATACGAATCTATGCGACCTTGGGAAAGTTAATTAATCTCTCTCATTAAGAGAGCAATTGTTACAATCATAGGTTCAAAAGAAGCAGCTGTGAGTTTTGGATTGTGAGAGTTGTTTGCTCCTAATTGTATAATCACCCTGAACTGATATGAACAGGCTTTTTTCAGATCCTCATACCTCAAGTTGGCTATTCCACAATGGAAAATTAGTTTTCTCTTTCTCTCTTTCTTTCCTCCCTTTCTTCACTTGCGTCCAGAGTGTTGCTTTGTGCTTGTTGTATGCTAGGCAAATACAGGGAGGGCTATCATTCACCCAGCGTGACATTCCCCACGCCAATATCCAATTGTCTTGCTGCCACTGACTGTCAGGACACTCAATGACTGTGCATGAAATCTCCAGCCTTCTTGCCTAACAATTACTGTTTCTAATAGACAATTGAAACAGCAGAGTCAGATCATGATGCTCTATTTCTAACCCACTGCATTTAAGAAAAACCACAGTGATGGATCTCTAGTAGAGGGGAAATTGAACAGGTTATGTATTTAACAAGCCTAAGTTATCAGTACAACAGGACACCATCCTATGACCTCCCCACTTTCCCTCCCTTACCCCAGGCTTTTTTTTTTTTTTTTTGTCAGTGTCAGTTATAGAAACTATGGAAACAATCCACTGAGGAAATTCTTATATTGTTATGCTTATGTTCATAGTCAACTCCATTTCCCTTCAAATAGTACTTCGACACAGAATGGATAAGAAAGGAAAATTAGAATTCAAGTGCTTCAGTTTCTCAGCTTTTACAAACTTCAGTTTTTATGTATAACTGGCTGGGTCAAAAAAAATGGCCCATATCAAGTAGTTCCCAAACTTATATTCCCCCTTGTGATATTGAGATCATACGGCAAACGCTTATGTGGGTCAACACACAACTGTCCCCATATGGATGCCTGATTCAACTATAATTCCCAGCCTCCCCTCTGACCGGGTATGAGCAAAAAATTCATTTTTCATTAATGAAATGTGAAAAAGAAGCAAGCAGAACTTCTGCTTAAAAGCCCTGGACATGCTGTTCCTTTTTCCTTCCCATTGGTTGAAAATGAATAGAAATGCCTGGAGTAATCTTGAAAATCATACATAGAAGATGGATTTCTAGAGTCTCAAATGTGTAGCTGTGACTAGGAGTCTGGACTGCATGTGAGAATCATGTGGGGAGCTTCTAAAATGAACTAATGGCTGAGCCTCAAACGCAGGATTCTAATTTAATTATTTCGGTTTGGGGCCCAGGAATATTATTATTGTGCTATTGTTGTTATGGATTCCCTGGTGTTTCTAAAGCAAGAACAAGGAAGCAGAGTCCAGTGCAGTAAATGGTTACTACCTATTTTGCCCTTCTGTGCTCTTCCCTTCCCTTGAGATGGATGCCCTCACTGCCCTCAAGCACAGGGTTCATCAAATCTATGCCTACAGAGAAGTAACGATAATCTCGCTGTAGAGGTTAATTGAGATGGGGAGATTCTATAGGAGAGAATCAGAGCTATCCATTTAAAGCAAACAAAACAAAGAAACTTACTCTTCAGTTACTGAATTTGTCTCTCATGGGTCTCTGTTCTCACTCTTGCCCCGGCAGCCAGAGAGATCCCTTAAAGTGATAACTAAATCATTTCACTCAAAGCCCTGCAATGGCTCTCCATTTTAATCAGAATAAAAACTGAAGTTTTACAGTGTCTCACAAGGCACCACACACTATGGTCCCTCTGAGCTCAACACCTACTTCTCTTCCCTTTGCTTATTCTGCTCCTTATCTACTGGCCTCTTTGTTGTTCCTGGAATACGCCACATACTTTCCACCTCAGGCCATTGCACACACTCTATCTCTATCTAGAGCCCTCTTCCCTAAATAGCCAAGTGGCTAATTTCCTCACTTCCTTCAAGTATTTGCTCAAACGTTGCCTCTTCAATGAGGTCTACTCTCATTCTACTTAAAATTGTAATTTTCCTACCCCTCAGCATTCCCAAATTTCCTTTTGCTGTTCTATTTTTTTAACTTGAAAATTATTACATTACTACAAACTCTATAATTTACTTTATGATGTTTACTCTTACTGTCATCTCCCTGCCCTTCACTAGAATGTAAGCTCTATGAGAACAGAGATTTTTTTTTGTTGTCTAATTTGTTCATTCCAATATCCCAAACCCCTAGAACAATGTAAAGTACTCAGCTATTGAATGAACGAATAAATTAAAGTGTCTAACTCATTCTAGAAAAGATTTATTATCTACTATGGAGAGGCCAAGGAAATACAAATGGTTTCTTTCCCCAAGGATCTCAAAGAAGGGTACACAAATTTGGTTTTGGAGGTCTAGAGAATGGCACCAACATTGTGTGATCTGTGGGCCTTCAAGTACAACTCTCACTCCAAAACATTTTTCCAGACACATACACACACACATTGTCTTACTGGTTTATGTTAGCATTGGATTTCTGACTTAAGCCTTAATATGCTGATGCTTAAAAGAAATTATAATTGAAAGGAGAGAGTAAAGTGCTAGCAGGTAGAATCAATGAATGCTAATTCTGGGAATGGAAGAGGCAGAGTCTCAGGAGAGGGAAAAGCAAAGTCTGCAGAACATTCACTTGCTTCCCAATATTACCTAGAAATGACCCGGATCACACGATTCTATTTTAGTCAATGGAGGAAAGTTAGAAATCTGCTGTGACACAATGGCCAGCCAGCACATAGTAGGGACTCAACAAACATTGAACACATGGATGAAGGAAGAATAAGCAGCATGATTTATCATTTACTTTTCCCTATAAAAGAAGGTCTCCTTATTTAGATTAATATGCTCACTTTTTGCTCTTCCTCTCCCCACAAAAAGGCTATGAGGTAAAAAGATAAAACAAATGTTTTGGCATAAAAACTATGTGTGATATCTGTGCAGTATCTTCCATCTGTACCTGCTGTGCATAATTTCAGAATTCACTGCTTTCATCAAGTAAAGAAAACCCATTTGCTCTTTCATCTGTGTATCATATCACACTAATTTTCATCAAAACCAGCCAAACCTTTATGGGCTACCAGTCCCCAGGCTTCCTGCAGGACTCCCCTGTCTGCCTCTAGTATAAGCAGAATTAGGCTCTGAGTCTGAACTGTGGAAAATTTCAGTTGTTTTTGTAAGCTACTGTAAGCACAGTGTTTATATCTGGAAAATTGGGGCTTATTGATTATTGACGATTATTTTCCTAAGCCAGAGAGTCTCATGAATTTCACAAGCTCATGCCTTTTTGGTCTTTAATGTCCTTTATTCCAAATCTGACATCTTCCACATGCTTTAAGCAGGCCAATCTCAAATACACAGAAATGTGATCTCATGTTATTGAGAAAATAAATACTATTGCTCTGACTATGCATCCTACCTCTTTTTTAGGAAGTTCCCAATCTCCATTCAAATCTTCATTCATTTATTTGTGAAGTTCTTTGTCTCCTGTGCCTCAGATGACATTATGATCTGTTCTTAGTTAAATTTGAACACTGATTCATGATCTTTTGCCAGGGATGATCAAGGTGCCAAAGCTGCCCCAGAAGTTGGTGATGCCAAGGTCTACATTGAAACTACCAATATTTATTGCTGAGAGGACTGCCTCTACAAAAGCTAAAATAGCTATGGTTTGACCACAGAGTATCATCACTGAAAGAGCCTTGGGTGCTGGGTCCCAAGGCCATAAAAACTCTAATAAGCCACTCATATGCCAAGGCCATATTATGTATTCTGGAACCTACCTATGTATTCTGAAACCTACAATGATGTTTCATACCAAAGTGACATCAGTCATTCTTTCCCCCATTTGAATTTCAGTGCGTTGAACACGTTGAGTTCTGTGCTTTAAAAATCTTAAAAAGTTAATAGTTACAGCCTCCATTTATTATGGTTTTAGCTGAAGTGCCTTAGTGGCAAATGGTGCATATATTGGGGAAGAAGGAAACATGATCCTCATGAGGAAACACTTCCTCATGATCCATGAGGAAATCAATTGGGATAGTCGGTAAAGCAAGACAGTATAAACTAAATACCGCCATTTTCTACAGCCTTTCATGACAAATCCATTTATGCTTGGTCTCTCTCTTCCCAAAAGGTGAATACCTTCTAAAGGGGCTCACAAATCCCTGGAAGGTTTAACTTCCTGGCAGTCTTGGCTCAAGCCTCCCCAGTTACTTCTGTACATACTAACTCATGATGAAAGATAAGATACCATCATACCACCTCCATTCTGCTATGTAAAAAGTTTTCAGATACTATAGGTTTTATTGATAGAGTCTCAATCAAATGTGGGATTATTATATGGCAGGTACAGTGACAAAACAAACCTTAAGTATAATTTAATATTAGTTATATACTATAAATTATAATTTAGCTTTTCACAAAAAGAAAACAATCCCATCAGTGTCGTCATCTTCAAGTAAAAAAATACAGAGCTGAGTGTACTGTCATTAGTAAAATTAAAGAAAAGTACAGAAATCAGAACTAAGAAAGAAGATCTGGAGGAGGGAGAATGGAGGGAATAGATTTGAAGGAGAGAGAATAGGGAGACAAGCTTAAAATTATAAGTATTTCAGAGGGAAAAAATTATGAAAACAGACAAAACAATTGATGACATAATAGAAGAAAACTTTCCTGAGCTAAAGAAATATTTCATTCTACATATTAAAAAGTATTACTAAGTTCAAAATAAATGATTTATTCAATCTACTTTTTTTGTAAAAGTAGATGTACCTGTTCTCAATCCCTGAAGATTCTGATTGATTGATAACTGTAGTTTTTAATGCTTCAGAAGTGATTCTGATATGTATCTTTAGGTTGGCAATGATTCTTCTAAGTGTACTTGTTATAGAGAAGAATAAGTACATATCTAGATAGTTTCTGAAAAAAATTGAAAGAAATAGAGGAGGAGGAAGAAGAGGAGGAGGAAAGGAAAAAAAGAAGAGAAAGGTAGTTGATGTTTTAAAATCAGGAAGAGAGGAGGTGAGAGTTGTTTCAGTGAGTTAGATCCTTACCCATTTTAATATGAGGTTTATAGATATTGTACAAAATTAATAAATCAATAAATAGTAATACCATCACATCATTTAGAGAAAAGGAATTAATCACTGAAAAACAGTTACAATTATTACAAGTAGCTTCCTCTACAGGCTAAGACTTTTGGTGTGAAGAAGGATATGCAAATATTGTAAAACTGAATATAACAGTTTTATTATTCCCATGCATTATTTTCAAATACAATGCTAAAAATTAAAAAATAAATTAAAAAATAAAACTAAGAAATAAACCTTGGTATTTATAATAGTTACTAACATTTATTGAACATTTATTCTTTCCAAGTTACAACTACACTAAACATTTTAAATGCATTACCTAATTAAACATTGGAAAAAACCCTAGGTGGTAAGTAAAATTATACCCATTTTCTGTAGGAATAAACTGAGGCTTAATGAAGTTAAGTAACTTGCCTAAGGTCACAGAATTAAAAATTCCTTCTAGAGTTAATGTAAATTTTAATGCTCATGATAATTATACATGATTATTAAGAACCTCTTTCATATGAACATATTTATCATCTTTTAATGGTATTTTGAGAAAATAAACTTTTACTTAAATTTTACACCTTCAGAAATTATATGCTGACTACTAGTCTTAATTTTATTCAGATTATGTTAATTTTCTTAGCAAAAGTAACACAGTAATGAACATATTAGAGAGGGTGTCACTATTGCATTTCTCCAGAGAGTCTCAACGTTGCAACATCATTATTGAGACACTGTCAAATGTCACAAAAGAACTTTCCTTTGAAAAAACAAAATTCAAGTGACTCTGCCTTCTTGGTTTTTTAGTGCAAAGAGCTTAGCTCCTCACTTCTTCACTGCTTGTCTTCTTCATTCCCCATCTTCAAAATAAAAATATTAATCTCTGATATTCAGTATGGAGAAATATATAAACCTGATTCTTCAAGAGGAACAAAATATTGCACCAAAAATAGCATATAATGAACCAAATTGTGGAGTAAATGTCTGTCCAAATGTTCCTCTAGAAGAGGGATGGGCAAACTGTGACCAAAATCCAGCTGGCCAAATCCAGCCCCACTGCCTGCTTTTGTTTTGTGCATCCCATCAGCTGTAACTGCTTTTCACATTTTCAAATGGTTGGGGAAAAAAACTGAAGTAAGAATAATATTTTGTGACATGTGAAAATTGTGTGAGATATAAATTTCAATGTCCATAGATAAGGGTATATTGGAGTAGGGTCGCACTCCTACATATATGTATTGTCTATGACTGCCCTTAGGCTAGAACAGAAGTTATAGTTGCCATGGAGACTAGATGGAGCCTACAATATTTACTATCTGGGCCTTTGCAGAAAAACTTACCATCCCCTGCTCTAGGACAATGAAAACTTTCTAAGTGCCAATATTAGCCTATTTTAATGGGACATAAATGCTGTTCGGTTATAGAGCTCTTAATGACATCATCACCACTTCCAGGCAAATAATCAACCAAAGGCTTCAAGGCAAATGTAATGTACTTAGCCATGTATATGAATTCACACGAAATATTAAGAGGACAAATATAGTAAGCAAATAGTTCATTTTTATTTTGTTAATATTTAGATATATGCTGGATAAACCTCAAGTTGTTGGGGATATTATCTCCCATAGATTCATTATTTTCAATAGAGACAATTGCTTCTGTAGGAAGAAAAGCATATCCTGCTACAGCTGTATCAACAGAATATTCGTTTCTTTTGGAATGCAGTTGACATTGCATGTCAAGTTTGACATACTTGGTCAATGATGCAAAATATGACCTCCATTGCCCATGAGCATAAGTTTGGAAGACTTCCCTGAATGAGTTTTATTCACTTATTTTATTTTGTCTTATTTTATTTTATTTATTTTATTTTATTTTATTTTATTTTATTTTTTGGAGGAAGTGGACTGGAGGGTATAATTATGGGTCCTTATTTTATGGTTCTATAACTTATTTAATTTAATTTATAATTCTATAAAGTATTTGATTAAACACAAAAGTATTCAATCTTCTACAACATATTTTTGTTATATAGAATTATATAAACACTACAGATTTGTAATTCAAACTAAGTACTAATCATTACCCATGGCTAATGTAAGGGAATATATCTAGGAATTATTTGCCACTGAACTAAGACTATTCCTCTACCATCCACCTATTCAAATAAACACTGTTTTGGCATTTAGCATTTGTAAATTCTCTTAGTGAACAATAAACAACAACAATAACAACAACAATAATAATATTTCCATGTTTTAAATGTATTATTATATAGTTCCACCTGAATCTCCCAAACTCCAGGTCTAGAAACACTTACCAGCAATAAAATAACTTTCAGTTGGTTAATCTAATATTCTTGATCTATACTAGTATCAGAAACATATTTTAACTGAGTAAATTTCAAGATCAAATTGGCTTTATTCAACAATTCATGAATTGGGTAGCATCCCATCTAGCAAATTGAGAGGAGATCCAAAGAGCTGTCCAAAGTGGAAGACTTTAATAAGCAGAAGGGGCCAAGACGAGGTAAGCCTCATCTTTTGGGGGGACAGAAGGGGTCTGTCAGGCAGGTTACCTCACTACTTTTGACCAGGAAATTTCAGATTGACTGCTTTAAGATAATATTCCTGGGAGAGGTTGAAACTCCAATTACATTAGATACCAAGTCTTGATTTGCTGAGATGGGGTTTAGCACAGCTGACTCCATTTGGGTCCTGGGTCTTTTTCATCTTAATTGTCATTTTCAGTTTTTACATTAAGAACCTACTAAGTGTTGAAGGCTTCTTCATTATAGTTATATTATAAAGTTATATATAATTAGCCTATAGTACATGGAAAACAGACAAGCTACTGACTTCCAGAAGAATTAAAATGTATATGCATATATAACTGGAGGCTGATATGCACCTGTCTACATAAATAACCATAGCTGGATTTACAGTCACTGTGAAGAGGTACTAAGACTGGGGCATTCAGAAAGTCACATTCTCTATGCAAGCATTAACAAACTGAAGAGCAAATTTAACTTTATCCATAGTTCCTGGAAAGAACAAGGACATCACTAAATCATTACTGTAGGAATTACAATATTTTCCTAGTAGATCTAAATCACAGGACAGTGGATGAAACACATTTTACATGGTCTTTCACTTCTTTGACTATTGAAATTGTCCAAGTTTGCTTATGCTTACCCTGAGAATCAAGAGTCCATTGTGAGATAGTATATATATCTTTTCCTTGTTGAAATGATGTAGTTTTACGTGATAAGTATACTTTAAAAAAAAAAAGGTGAGTAATGCTCCTTCAAGGGACACAGAACTTCCCACTAAATCCTCCAACCATAGAAGGACTCTAAACAGGTGATTTCTTCCTAGATTTCCTCTTCCTCTCTACAGGGAACATCACTGAGATGCATCAAGTTCTACTTGCCATCCATTTCTTCTTCTTTTGTTTTTTTGTTTGTTTGTTTGTTTGTTTGTTTTGTTTTGTGTCACAAATAGATCGTCAAAAATAGGTTACTCATTAGAAGAAACACCTCCAAGTTGTTGCCACCTTACACAGATATCTAAAGACATTATTTGTGAGTTTCTTTTTTTTAAAAAAAAGGTTAAAAAATAAATGTCCAGAATCTAAAATAATCTTCACAACCCTCAATTCTTTCCAGTTACTCTGAAGTGCTATTGAAACTATAAGTTCTGATTATTCATCACCTTAAATTATTGTTCTGAAAGATCAGTGCAAAGAATATTAGAAGTGTTTTCAATACATTGCACTAAAAAAAAGTGTCAGTATTTCTCTTTTCTCTGACTTCATGCGTTCAAGAGAATCACATGGATGGGACATTGGAAACAGTTGTTTGGATGCATATGGCAAATTTCCCATCTCCGAGTTTATGATGGATGTCAGTAAAGTTTGTGGCTGGATAACAGTGGTCCTACATCAAGGAGATTTATGGGGAGGATGCATTTAGTATTATTCATGAACCACTTAACAAGCTTCAGCCAAGGATACAATATAGCCTTTGTTTATAGTCCCAGAAGGTCTTTAGAGGGCCTTTGAAAATTGAAGAGATTTTTTGATAAATGTTAAAGGATCTTGAGGTGGGCCTGAAAGCTGTAAGTGTATTTTCCTGTTAACTTGAAGAGTCCTACATTTCATCCTAACTTCCCTGTTTCCTCAATAAAAAATTATCAGATATTCTGCTGGTATTTTATTTTGCTATTGTTCTGCTACATTAAATAACCAAGAGGGACACATTTTGTAGAAAAATGTTCTTTTCACTCTCTATTACAGGAAGTTGGAGCATCTTAACAGGCTATCCAGACTATTTGAACAGAAATGATGCAACATATGTTTGAAACTATCTTTTATATTATATTCTTTATGTTTATGACCCACATTCTTCTCAATGAATCATTATTTATGGCAACTTATGTGTATAATAGTTTCAACTTAACCAAGAACTTCAGTTCCACAGCTAACTGAAAGACCTGGGAATCAGACGATTGCATTGGTGTGGCTGGGCTGAATTAAATTAGGAAAACAATTCCACCAGTCTCATTAGCGTGAGAAAAAGTAGGGAGATACCTGATAGAACTGTTAACTACGGGCAAGAATTGATATCTTTAGACAAGAATCCTTAAAAATATTTTGGAATATCGCTGGTTTTCTGAGCAATTTGCAACCATAAAAAGGATCTTCAGAATGTGACCATATTAATAAGCAAAAAATAAAAGCATTTTTATTTTAATGAAAGCAGAGACCATGACAGTGATTTCACCTTATGTAATTCTTAAAAATGCTTCAGAAGCATGTTTATTCAATCCACTTGATGGCCACTTTGCATAAGGTCTGGAATTGGAGTGTGCCTGACATTGCCGTTTGAGGTTTAAGAAATAGCTATTACTGTTGGAGAGGGAAGCCTCATCTGAACGGTGTGGTCTATATTTTATATCTGATGCTTTTTATGCAGAGAACTTTATGGCACGTAAAATGCTTCACCCTCAAGCCCATCCTTCCCTCCAATTTCAATTATGGAGCTCCACTGAAATCACAAGAGGTAGGGTCTCAGACTTCCCATCTACTACAGTGTCTAATATGACCCCAGCGTGGAAGCAACTCACAGAATCACCTGGCTCAAGTCCATGAAATCTTAGATGCAGACACGGACAAGTTACTCGCAAAACATCACACCATTTGTGAGGTGAAAGAAAACTTCTTTTTAAGAGTTTTTTAATCTATCTCTTATCAAATCCCAAAGATGTTCGATGATGGTTTAAGTGCCCTCTGAGAGAGTCAGCAAAACTACTAAATCAATGTACCTGGAGAGAATATATTTTTTTGAGAAGACGTATCATATCATCTCATAACTGCTTGGAATTTAAACCAAGTTTAGAGCATAACAATATTAAAATCTAGAAATTTAAATATACTGCGGCTATTGGAAAAAAAATGTGAAGCCATCATGAACAATCTACTGGCTAGATACTGAAAAATACACCACCTTTAATAATTCAACCCACAAAGAAACACGCTCAAATAATTTGAAGGTTAACACAGAAAAGCTGGGACAGAGAGAGGAGGGGGAAAAAGAAGGCTCACTCAAAAATTCTATTAATCCTCACTAATGTTCTGTTTGCCTCCCCTAGGCACTAATTCTTTGGGAGAATGTCAAAATGCTAGATGATATTACCTTGAGTTTCCTGAGCAGAGAACTCCTTTTAATAGTATGATACAGCAATGTTTATGTTATAAAGGCTAGCAAGTAAATAGGGGCTAATGTTTGCAAAGTGGGAAGTCAATCTGGAGTTCACGAAAGATGTTCTGTTTACACCTCAAATAAGCCTAGTCGCTGGTCACCTAATTATCATGGTCTTCCTTAATTGTTGACATCAATTACCATGAATACACGAAGCTGGGAATTTTGCTGGGGCCAGCATTTTAAAATTGAAGGCCATCTCTAGGAACACATTTGTTTATTATCTCCTGTGGCCAGTGGCAGCCAACCCGAGCTTATGCAGTGAAAATGGTGCATTTTCAGTAACTTGAGTTACTGGCATTTTTAACAACCTACTAATTCAAATCTTCGAACTAGTAACCTATATTGTGCAAGGCAAGCATGCTTAAAGGCAAAGGTGCTGACAGTTTGTAGATAAAGGGAGCAAATGTCGTTTAAAAATCTTTACAGGTGCTTATCTAATTCTGTCAAGGCAGTGATTATGACACGCAAATATGATAAGGTTCACTGATAAAGGTGAGGTGAGTGACTGCCAACAGAAGCCCCCACATAAAGATCTGGGCCTGGTATTATGTCTATTTCCAAAGTTAAACTTATCCATATAATCACTTCTCTGGCAGAATTAGAGATCATCTCTGGAGGTGAAAAGCACTTGGCCCTCTCTCTCTCTCTGCAAAGTCTTATCCCCTTGTTCCTAAGAAACAAGTGATTTAGTTTCCAAATTTAAAGTTTATGTTTGAAGTAAAATTCTTTGTCCTGACACAAATATCACAGAGCATCAGTTCCAAGATCTTGAAAATATTGCAGGTTTTCATATTGAAATTCATATAGAAACACTCTTGGGACATATATTCCTGATGTGAATTCCCACCTATCATCCCTCCTTTCTTTCTGGAAGGACCTATCGACTTCGAAAGTTGTGCTCCACCTTCAGGTTCAGGCTGCAGACAGGTTGGAAGTGAATTCCGGGTAGAAGCCGCGGAGAAATGGAAGCAAAGGTGGGAGAGCAGAGCAAAAATTCTGTGCAACTGAGAGCATCAAATGTCATCAGGCGCTAAAACCTTAACCTTTGCCATCCTTGCCCCTTTATTTTTTCCTTCATTCGGTGTTCATTTGAGAGCTATGACCACTGCACACTAAAAACAAGGCAACTCAGGGATTCTTTGAAAAGAAAAACTTGGCCCCTGCCTTCAAGGAGCATATGTGGGAGGCACCTGCATGCAAATGGCTCTAGTTATAATTCACTGCTTACCATGTTCCCTACTTGACATAAATTCACAATTTAGTCCGCTTATCAAGACTTCAGGTAGGTACTATTCAGATCTCCATTTGACATGTGAAGAAACAGAGCACAGAGAGGTTAAGGAATTTGTGCTCACAGAGCTGGTAAATGAGAGAGTCATATTTCAGCACTAGGTCAGGTTCCTTCCCCTCCTACCACCCTGCCACTTCCTTAACCTGGTGGAAAGACAAGACAGTGAGAGGTACAGGTGTGGGTGCGGGCGGGGGAGGGGTGGCAGAGAAGGCCACCTTGGCTGGATGTGATCGAAGAATCATTTCAGAGCAAGAGAAGGACATGAGTTGAAACTTTAAATCTGGCTGACTGTTCCTGGAAATAAGCAAAGAGACCTCGTACCCGTTTTGAAAAAAAAAAAAATGTTTTCCTTTGTTTCCCTCTCCTTGTACATACGTGCTGTGTTAACCCTTGCCTTTGCATCGGTTTTTCAGCAACCTGAAAATTTGCAGTGTAGCTCTCAGCATCAAAGGCTATCCTGTAATCATAATTTAGTTTATCTGGAAAGTGTGACTGGACCCTGGAAGCTCAGACATTACTTCTCCACAGCCGTGGCTATTTTGGAGGTTAAACACTTCGATAAAACAGGAAAAAAAGCTGCCCTGTTCCTAGTTATCTAAGTGGAAATGTAATGAAATTTAATGAAAAGAGGTGTTTCTACTCTCTTTTTCTTGCTTCTACACAGTTTGGTCAAAATCGTCTCAATAGTCCCATAGTTGTGATTTACACTTCAGCGGTTAGGAGATCTGAACTCCTTTTGCTCTGAAAAGCGAGTAAGCACAGAAAATGGGAAGAAAGGAAGCATTTGGTCCAAAGTAGATTCCTATCAAATCCCATGCAGACAGAGTACAGGGATGCTATTTGATAGAATGCGCTATTTCATTGGAGGCATCTTACACTCATGGTCCTAGACAAATATGGCCTCTCCTCGTTGTCTTCCTTCTTTCACAACAAATTTCTATGTTAACTAGAAGCCGACTGTTTCGAGGGATGCTATATTGAATTGTAGGATAGTAAGAAAGTCGTGGAGCTGATATACTGTGAGGGGAGCAGCTTAACAGCAGCTTTAACTGATAATTCCTAGTTTTCTGCAGGCTCATTAGTGTGAACAGTGCGGAATTGGTGAAACACTGTCCTCATCAGTACAGTTGTGGGTTAGGCATTAGACGTTAGGGTTTCCAGAAATTGGACCCCTGATAGCTCTTAGAACTAGAGCCTACGTCTTATTTCACTGTCCTGAACCAATGGCAAAAATAATAGCCACAGCATGTTTAATTTTACTGTCTTGTAAGTATTTGGGGGGGGTGGAATCTTTTAAAATCACCTTTGGATTTTCATTAATATGTCTCATAATCTTTTGAGAAATTTCTAGCAAAGCAGCCAGTGCAAATGTGATAATTACAAGGTTTGGATTTTTTTTTTTTGACAGGGCAATAAACACCTTTATTACATGACCGAAGATAGGAGGAAGATTTATTTGCCTTTCTGGGCTCTGATTTTCTTCCAATAGAACTCTAGCTCCTTGCCCTCTAGCACACAGCCATCTGCTCGGCCACACTGGCCTGGTCTTGAAACGATTCGCGCAAGAAGCTTGTCCTGGGGAATTGCTTCTCCAGAAGACTGCTGATTTTGGCATTCTTTTTTCTTTCATCATACTTCTGAATTTTCTACGATCATATTTTGTTTAAAACCTCTTCCGCCTCGGGCGTCAGCTTGGCCCCCTTCTTGCAGCCCAGGGGCAGTGCATAGTGGGACTCGTACCACTGTCGGTAGGGTGTGCTGTCAGTGAGCACAATACAGTTCTTCACCAGGGTCTTGGTGCGGACCAGTTCGTTGTTGGATGCATTGTAGACAACATCAATAATCCTTGTTTTTCGCATATAACACTCAGAGCCCCAGGAGAAGTTCCCCACGTCTAGCCTCAAGGCACGGTACTTCTTACTGCCTCCCCGGACTCGGACTCTGTGTATGCTGTAGGGGGGAGGGGGGAGCGCAATCTTAGTGTTGGCAGCGGGGCATCCCAGGTCATACTTCCACTCCTTGCGGTAGGGCTTTCTCTTGCCCCCGGTCTTGCGGGCTTGTGCCAATTGTCCCGAGAGATGCCTATCACTCTCGGCGCTGGCTGCGAAAGAGAAAACGCAAAGCCTCAGGGTCCGGTCTGTAAAACCTACAAGGTTTGGATTTTAATGAAGTATGTTTTTATTCAGGTGCCTACTATGGCTATATCAGAAGGATAGCGTTAACAATTTATGTTCCACTTTTTCAGATTTTGATAAAAACTGTCATATACATCTAAGTGTTATTTGCTAGAACATGATTTATAATTTTCCAATATTTGTGGCCTAAGTGGAATTTCAGAATTCAACCCAGTAGTCACCTAATATGACCTTAAAATAATGAACATAACATAAAAATCAACCAAATATTCTGCGATACACAAAGTGTGAAAGTTTAAGTATTCTGGTGACAGCCTTTAAGAAGAATAGAAAGTGGCACACCATTAATCAAGTTACTTGATATGTTGTAAAAAGGTAGATTGGTGGAAAACACAGATATTTCCACTGTATTCTCAAGACAGTAATAACTGCAGGTATTCTTCTGAAGCCTTTGTGCTGAGGACCCTTTTGTCCAAAGCATTTTAAGAAGGTCTCCTGTGAGCCCTTTTCATTAATCACCGGCATAGTCTACACAGGAGTTTCCCAAAAGGGGTGGAGGAGACTCTTGTGTTGAGAGACCTTCAGAAACAGATGACAAGAGCACCCCAGCCCCGAGACGGGGTCATGTAGAGTGGAAATATGAGCTCCTAACCCTTGACCCCTTTGCCTCTTTATTTTGATTCCTTGAACAATGCACAGTTGGCAGGCACAAGCAGTGGCCAGTCCTTCTTTCTTTTGTTAGGCTTGGGAAAAATTCAGGGCAGCTCACTGTGACTCCCACCTAAGGGCTTGCCTGGTTTTTAATTAGAAAGATTTACAACTTGCACCATATTTTTTCAAATCATGGTTTTTAAAATGACCCAAGCAATAACACATTTTTCAAATTTCCACAGTCAAATGAACTTGTTGCAAAGTACCATTATTTTATGAATGAGATTTTTTGGGTGGATCTGCTTGCATATTTAAACCATAGCTGTTTTGTCTCTTAGAGTAAATGTCTTCTTGAAGAGATTTCACAAATGGTAGTAGTCCCAGATCATAGAAGGATGTTAAGAAAAAGTACTACAACTCTAGAGGAACAGGATTAACATTATCTATATATGTTCTTACAATCTTGTAGAAGCAACAACAAAAATTAAAGCAATTTCTCATACAACTGCCCATTCAAATATGACCCCATAGCAAAAACGATAAGTACGGCTTTTTCTAAAAACCCATCTTATCTAATTTAATGCTAAAATAATCTGGTCCCTTTACATTTGATAGATTCTGAGATTCAAAAAGCTTGTGTATTTGTGGCCCCAATCAAGTAAGTTGCCATGGTCTTTTGTCCGAGGAAAATAAAAAATGTAACATACAAGGAAGCTGAGGAGTAAATGTCACATGGCTTTGGTTCCAACAAGTCAAAGAAGAATAAGCAGAGAGTTAATAGTCAACTAACATTCTGGTACATAGTACCAGGAAAAAAAAAAAAAGATCTTGCTTTTCTATTCTTCTTCGAGAAATACTTGTCCCTGCATTCACTTTCTCTTTTTTTTATTTTCCTCTATCACTTCCTCCTGTTCCCATGCAAACAAAACTATTGAACTCAAGTTTACCATTTTCAGTTAGAGTTGTTTCACTGGTGAGTATTTACATGCCAGGAGCTAACCAAACTTTTTAAAAAGTTACTCTGTGTCTTGGGCTTCTTATAGAGCGGGTGCTAGCAAATCTGGTGTCTCCTGCAGCTGCGGTAGTTCCATTTGCTCAGTTTCAGCCCAGGTTCAAACATAAGCACCAACATTGACTATTTTAATTATGAGGTTGAAATTTTGATAGTCCCCTTGGCATTTAATGAGATTTTAAAGTAGACTTCACAATTAGTGTTGTTTGTTTCTTAAGCTACTCCATAGATGCTAAATCATTACCTCCTCGATTAGGTCTATAGCCAAAAAATAAATTAAATGTGATACACTTCTTCTCTTCGGAATGCAGGATTCCTGCCCTGGCACCCTGGAAGAATGCATTATGCAATTACTCATTCATTGAAAATAAACTATATGTCTATCAAAATATTTTAAAATGAGCTATGCTGTTCTTCACCTCAATTAGATACTAAAGAAAAAAAAGTGCAAAGAAGCAGGTTTGTGGAAGAAGATTATGGAGGTTAAGGTGAAACATCCAAATGCCACACTTCTGAAGGCAGTTAGGTAGGCCTGAAAGCGGAGCCAATATCAGGAGAATGGACATGCTTACAAGGGAGATATTTTAGAGAAAAAAAAAGATGCTAGGACATATGATTGTAATTCATATCCCTATGTTTTTTTGAGATATCACAATACTAAAGATAAATTATTGCATTTTCCAGATTTGAAAACATACTGTAACTTTAAAACATGTTCTCTATATGAATATGCTACCTCCCTTATTATAATCTAAGGGATTTCATAAACTGACTTTTCTTAAGGAAACCTAAAAGATATCATAATACTGTTTCAATTTTTTAAAAAGATCCATTTTCCAGTTAATTAAGTTGAATTCAACATTGCCTCCTATCCTCTCTGTGTCTTTCATCCCTGTTCCTACTTTTCATTAGAGCCCTCCCTTCTTGATCATTAACACCTTTCCACTTGTCTTCAACTCTCCCCCCTTCCTCTTCCTGGCCAAACTTGGGTCCCCATCCCCATTTAAAAATGCTCACACCTCTCCAATTTAAAATCAAACAAACAAACAAAAAACACAATTCCTTCACTCATTCCACCTTTTACCATAGTTCTTTTAACCGCTAAAATTCTAGAACTTGGTGTCTGTATACCCACACACCACTTCATTTGCACCCATGACAAGCAGACTTCTATCTCTACAAAACCACGGAAATTGGCTTCACTAGCAGCTCCCTGCTGCTAAATCTAATCTAAATCCCCAACCTCACTCACCTCTGTAGCTTTTGACACTGTGGCAACTTTGTTTTTTCTGGACTCCTCTGGCAGCACACCCTCCTGAGCTTCCTGATCCTCCTTTCAAAAACTGTGTATCTTGAAATCATTCTGAACAAACAAAAGTTGCAAGATTTGTACAAATAATTCTCTTTACCCAGATTCACCTATTTGTAATATTTTGCTACTTTTGTGCTCTCTCTCTTTCTTCTCAGTAGATGATAGATGATTATATGCTAAGTTTTTTTCCTATAAGTTACATACTTCATTTTTCTTTACCCAATGTCACTTTTATGTGTATTTCCTAAGAACAAAAATATTCTCTGACATACCCACAGTACAATGATCAAATTCAGGAAACTAAATATTGATATAAAACTATTACCTAATACAGTCCCTTTTCCTAATGTATTCTATGGCTTCTTTTTTGGTACAGACTCTTGTGAAGAATTGCATGATGCGTTTATATGCTTCCATTAGTCTATTTAATATGGACAAGTTCCTCAATCTTTCTTTGACTTTTAGGCCATTGACATTTTTTAAGAATCTAAGCTAATGCTTTATAGAATGCATTTTACTTTGTGAGAGTTCTCTGGTGTTTCCTCCATATTCATTTCAACTTTTAAACATTTTGGGCTAGAATACTGCATAAAGAATGTTATATGTTTTTCAGAGTATCAAATCTGGTGGACCATAATATCCATTTGCCCCCTTATGAGTCTTATTAATTGGGATCACTTGCTTAAAGTTTTGTCCAGTATCTCCACTGTATGTTTATCATTTCTCCCTTTGTAATTACAGTTGAATGCCATTATTCAAACTAGTTCTATGTTCTACAGACTTTCTATGAACCCTGAATTAGGAAGTACTGAGCATTACTTCCAAAAAAAATACAGAGTTAAGTTCCTGAGAGCCACAGTCACATTTTCATCAACCAATCAATACATAACCTTGTTTTGTGTGGGTTTTCGTTTGTTTAAAGACACTTTATTTAATATATGTTGTCAACTCATTAACGTTAATTAAACCCATGGACAACAACATTGTAATTCATGCCTGAAGAAGCTTGTCTAACATAATATTTTCTCCAAAAGGCACGTCAGAATGTTCTCACCCTTAAGAACATGGGAAAGGACTTCATCACCACACTTTGGAGACAAGTTAAAAAGCAAAATAACCAATAAAAAGCACAAAAATGCAAAAACCTGACAATATACCTTGAAAAACACTCTGGTTTACAGAATGACAGCTGAAATAAGAAGGCAGAGAGTTGCCTTGTTCAACCTCAGCTGAGCATGTGCACATTGAATGACTCAGATTTTTCACCCTTCTGTGTATATCCATGAATAATGATATTCATGAGTATTGAGTGAGTATTGAACTTGGGGTTACCAACGAATTTTAAGGAGCAGCTGAATTCACAAATGTGGAATTCGTGAATAATGAAGATGAACTATAATAGTAATTTGTGGGAAAATACTTAATATTATTAAATAGTCTGAACCTCATTTAACCTCCACCTTCACCCCTAATTCTTTCTTGAATCCATTTTTACAATTATGATGGCACAATGGTGATTCCATCATTCTTTCTATATTTATTAGTCAGCACGTCACTGTAAGGGAAAAATTTCCCTTCTCTTCTTTTCTTTATCTATCATCTATCATCTATCTTTGATTATTTTCTGTAGAGACTCATGGAATCAAAATTTATTTAATAGTTCTAGTATATTACTATTGTTTGGACCTGTGGGAGTCCCTTAATGTTGGCTCCTGGATCCTTGTGACATTTCTACATCATCTTTTTAGGACTTATTTCTGGTACCACCAATATTTCAGACTTATCTTGAATCTTCCCTCCCTTGTCAGAAGTAGCTGTCTTCTGAAGGTATCATGGTTTAGTTCCATGGAGAATGTTCCATGGAACATGCTTCTCCCTCTCTTCCTCCCCTTGATGCCCTTTCTCAGTCTCTTTCTAGAGTATTCTTCTTCTGCCACCCCTTACATGCAGGGGTCTTTATGTTTCTGTTCTTGGACTCTTCTCTTTGCACCTAAATAATTTCATCACTTCCTTGGCTGCATTTCTCTCTTGAGTGTCAAGCTTCCCACCCAACTTCAAAGTAACTTCTGTTGCACTGGTTACATTTGTAATTAGGATAGTTAGTTCCTAAAATCATAGATAGATAATCAATGAACACTTTTATGACAACAGGATAGGGATTAAGTCATCCCAAATTGTGTTTTACTCTGTGCATATTCTACTTTGACAGATTTTCTCTAGCTTTCAGTATATCTAACTAATTATGTAATAATTCATCATGTCAGAATGGGTTCCTATTGTGGTCTTTTTCTTAGTTTTAGAATTATTTTTACTAGAAAATTTCAACAAATCAACAAATAAAATTGTAAGATAAAATACAGGACAGCAAATTAAATTCTAATTTCAGGTAAACAAGGAGTAGTTTTTAAGAAACTATGTCCCAAAAAAGTTTTAAAATTCCATGATTTATCTGAAATTCAAATTTAACTGGGTGTCCTATATTTTTATTGCTAAATATGATAGCCCAGTCAATACATTATAAATATTTAATAGGATATAACGTATTTAATAAGATATAACATATAAAGTGATGTAAGGCACTCATATTATCTTGAAGTAAAAGTAAAATTGTGTTGAAAAGTTATCAACTGCTATTACAGAAAAGAAAAAAAAGATCCCATTTTCCTGACTGGTATAATTTGGACATTTCATGAGGATCCTCTGAATTATAATTTAATTTAAATTTAAAATGTTTTTAAATATATATATATATATATATATATATATATACACAAATACATTTAAGCACTGTTCATCACTGTGATGATGTAGCAACACGGTGTAGCAATGTTCCTAATTCTCAATGGTGAATGGAGTAGGTTATGCCACATGATATAAAGCAGAACATGATTTGTGGAGGATACAGAGTAATGAGTGCAGGGTGACCTCAAGTTAGCACCAATGCTCCAAGTTGGCACTCTTATGAGGAACACTTTTGCTTCCCAAGTATACAAAAAGATCTGGACAGAGCAAAAAACTCTGTTAGGTAAATAGCAAAACCACACTGAAAGACAAAACAGTGGAGAGTACAGGGGTGCCTGGGTGGCTCAGTCATTAAGCGTCTGCCTTCGGCTAAGGTCATGATTCCAGGGTCCTGGGATCATGCCCCGTGTTGGGCTCCCTGTTCGGCGGGAAGTCTGCTCCCCCCTCTCCTACTCCCCCTGCTTGTGTTCCTCTCTCACTGTGCCTCTCTCTCTGTCAAATAAATAAATATAATCTTTAAAAAAAAAAAGTGGAAACTACAAACAACGGATGTAATTTAATTCCTTCAATACATAACCCTAAATTCTAGCATGTGAATTTTTGCAGTAAACATAAAAGTGGCTATACTCACTGGTGTGGATTAATAGTGTGATACCACAATCAGTTCATTGTATTGCTATTGTGGACACAAAGGCATGGTGTTGGCCCCAAGAAGCCTAGGTCCATGGAACGGAAGCTATGTGCTGTGTTGGTAAACGAGGTAGAGATTTTGTAAATATTTCCACTCAACAAACCCTGAAGTTGTATATGAATTTTGGTATTTAAAAAGATGTGCTTAGATTTCCTCTTTCAAGATATTCCTTGGCACAAGACTAGCCTACAGCAAGTGGAGAGGAAAGTGGTAAGTAGACTTTGTTCCTTGATATTTTTATTAAATGATAAATGAAGAGTTGAGCTTTTTTATGTAGAGGAGACATGCTTGACAATTCTGAAGAAGATTAATGGAAATCTGCATTCCATAAATCATTAAAATGTTTTCCAGTTTAAGAGATTGTGGCACATGGCAACAATATAGGTCTAGCAATGGGGAATCTTACTCATTTAGTGCTTTCTCTAGGATTTCACTATTTAGCTCACACATTCCTTAATGAGGTTCTTGATGGGGAATTACTACTCCATGGGCTTAAGTTTCAGTTAAGCAAGATGAATAAGCTCTAGAAAGCTGCTAGATAATATTGTGCCCACAGTAAACGGTAATGTTTTGTGCACTTAAAAATTTGTTAAGAGGACATTTAACATAGTTTTAGCCACAACAATCAGACAACAAAAAGAAATAAAAGACATCCAACTTGGCAAGGAAGAAGTAATACTTTCACTATTTGCAGATGACATGATACTCTATGTAGAAAACCCAAGACTCCACCCAAAAACTGCTAGAACTGATAAACAAATTCAGTAGAGTCACAGGATACAAAATCAATGTACAGAAATCTGTTGCATTTATATACACCATTAATGAAGCAGCAGAAAGAGAAATTAAGGAACCAGTCCCATTTACAATGGCACCAAAAACAATAAGACACCTAGGACTAAACCTACCCAAAAAGTGAAAGACCTGTACTCTGAAAACTATAAAATACTGATGAAAGAAATTGAAGATGACACAAAGAAATGGAAAGACATTCCATGCTCATGGATCAGAAAAACAAATACGGTTAAAATGTCTATAAACCCAAAGCAATCTACACATTTAATGCAATTCCCATTAAAATACTACCAGCATTTTTCACAGAACTAGAACAAACAATCCTAAAATTTGTATGGAACCATAAAAGATGCTGAATAGTCAAAGCAACTTTAAAAAAGAAAAGCAAAGCTGGAGGCATCACAATTCTGGACTTCATGTTATATTACAAACTGCAGTGATCAAAACAGTATGGTACTAGCACAAAAATGAGATACATCAATCAATGGAACAGAATAAAGAAACCAGAAACTGACCCTCAATTCTATGGTCAACTGATCTTCAACAAAGCAGGAAAGAATATCCATGGAAAAAAGACAGTCTCTTCAACAAATGGTGTTGGGAAAATTGGACAGCCACATGTAGAAGAATGAAACTGGATCATTTTCTTACACCATACACAAAGATAAACTAAAAAATGGGTGAAAGACCTAAATGTGAGACAGGAATCCATCAAAATCCTAGAGGACAACACAGGCAGCAACCTCTGTGACCTCGGCCACCACAACTTCTTGCTAGACACATCTCCAAAGGCAAGGGAAACAAAGGCAAAAATGAACTATTGGGACTTCATCAAGATAAAAAGCTTTTGCACAACAAAGGAAACAGTTGACAAAACCAAAAGACAACTGACAGAATGGGAGAAGGTATTTGCAAATGTCTTGTCAGATAGAGGGCTAGTATCCAAAATCTATAAAGAACTTATCAAACTTATCACCCAAAAAACAAAGAATCCAATCAAGAAATGGGCAGAA
Organism: Eumetopias jubatus; assembly: GCF_037043125.1. Lineage (NCBI taxonomy): Eukaryota > Metazoa > Chordata > Mammalia > Carnivora > Otariidae > Eumetopias > Eumetopias jubatus. The sequence continues at coordinate 113,527,733 of NW_028274807.1, forward strand.
GACAGGAACAAACATTTCTCCAAAGAAGACATACAAATGGCCAAAAGACACATGAAAAAGTGCTCACCATCACTCAACATCAGGGAAATACAAATCAAAACCATAATGAGATACCACCGCACACCAGTCAGAACTAAATTAACAAGTCAGAAAAAAACAAATGTTGGCAAGGATGCAGAGAAAGGGAAACCCTCTTATACTGTTGGTGGGAATGCAAGCTGGTAGAATCACTCCAGAAAACAGTATGGAGGTTCCTCAAAAAGTTAAAAATAGAGCTACGCTACAACCTATCAATTGCACTACTAGGTATTTACCCAAATGATACAAATGCTGTGATCTGAAGGGGCCCCTGCACACCAGTATTTATAGCAGCAATGTCCACAATAGCCAAACTATGAAAAGAGCCCAGATGTCCATCAGCAGATGAATGGATAAAGAAGATGTTGTATATATACATATACATTGTGTACACACACACACACACACACACACACACACATATATATATATATAATGGAATATTACTCAGCCATCAAAAAGGATGAGATCTTACCATCTACATTGACGTGGTTGGAACTGGAGGGTATAATGATGAGCAAAATAAGTCAGTCAGAGAAATACAGTTATCAAATGGTTTCACTCATATGTGGAATTTAAGAAAAAAACAGGATCATAGGGGAAGGGAGGGAAAAATAAAACAAGATGAAATCAGAAAGGGAAACAAACCGTGAGAGATCCTTAACTATAGGAAACAAACTGAGGGTTGTTAGAGGAGAGGTGGGGGTTATGGGGTAACTGAGTGATGGGCATTAAAGAGGACACGTGATGTAATGAGCACTGGGTGTTTTATGCAATTGATGGATTTACTGAACTCTACATCTGAAACTAATGATGCACCATATATTAACTAACTGAATTTAAATAAAATAAGTTACAAAAAAGAAAGAAAGAAAGAAAAGAAAGAAACAAGAGATGTTGGCAAGGATGTGGAGAAAGAAAAACCCTCTTGCAATGTTGGTGGGAATGCAAACTGGTGCAGCTACTCTGGAAAACAGTATGGAGTTTCCTCAAAAAACTAAAAATAGAACTACCTTATGATCCAGTAATTGCACCACCAAGTATTGATCCAAACAATACAAAAATACTAATTCAAGGGGATACATGCAGCCCAATGTTTATAGCAACATTATCTACAATAGCCAAATTATGGAAACAGTCCAAGTGTCCATCAACTGATGAATGGATAAAGAAGAGGTGGTATGTATATACAATGGAATATTACTCAGCCATTAAAAAGAATGAAATCTTGCCATTTGCAACAACATGGATGGAGCTAGAGGGTATTATGCTAAGTGAAATAAGTCAGTCAGAGACCTACAAATACCATATACTTTCACTTATATATGGAATTTAATAAAACAAATGAGGAAAGGGACAAAAAAAGAGAGAGAGATAAACCAAGAAAACAGACTCTTAACTATAGAGAAGAAACTGATGATTACCAGAAGGGCACTTTTCCTGATGAGCCCTGGATCTTGTATGGCAGTGTTTGAATCACTGTACTGTACACCTGAAACTAATATTACACTGTATGTTAACTAACTGGAATTCAAATAAAAAACTTAAAAAAAATTGTTAGGAGGGTAGATCTCATGTTGTGTTCTTACCACAATAAAATAAAATATAAAAAAAGAAAAAAGAACTATAGATTATCATCACAGTTTTTTGCTGTTTGATAGCATTCAGAAAATAAATACCTAAAAGTACACTGAAATAAATGTTCTGGGAAAAAATCCTGAGATATTGGGATAGAAGTTATTTTTTTTATGAATTAAGTCAAACATAGATATGTCTAATTTCTAAGGTATTCACTCCGCATAAGAGATCCAAGACTATTTTCTCCTTTACCCAATCTCAGTAAGCACTGGGGGCATGCTGTAGAATTAGAATGGGCTGTCTGCTGCTATCACATACACCATTGTATCTTTTCCACAAGAGCCTGATGTGTCTCTTAGCTGATGTGACTTTCATCTGCACAGAAAAACCTTGTCAGAATCCAGTAAATAATAGAATTGGCACATGTCTTTTAAACATGTTCTAAAACATAGGATCAATATCTACATATAGCTGTAAGTAAATTAATTTCAATGTTTAATTAATAAAATATAGTTTCCATTTTCATTTTAATTCTCAATCTTGTGGAAATTCAAAATTTTGAACTCTCGGGGAGAAATAACTGAGACTGTGATTCAAGTGACATTCTCAAGAAAATAAAGTTCATTCTTTTGATTTTAAGAAGAGTTCTTAAAATATGCCTTAGCATTTCCAGCTCAATATAGTCAAGAAGAAAATATCTCCCAGCAGGTAAGGAAGTGACAGGTGTGGTGTACAAATCTGGAACCAGAGTTTGGCTGCTTTCTTTCCTCATCATGGGAGATAGATTCTTTTCTGTAGTGGAAATGTACTCGATCAGAGTCAGCCAGAACCTTAGAAATTCTCAGTAAGTGCAGGCACATGCTTTCAGTGATCTAGTGGTTTACTGTAAGAATTAAGGACAGAACAATTTAGTTTCTCAAAGTGCAAACATAAATTTTAGTAGAGGAACTTTCTTAAACTTAGTTTCAGAATGTGAACAGTGACAGGAAACATGCTTCTAGTCCCCCCCCCCCCTTTTTGGCATTCTCATTATTAGAGAGGTTTTAATTGTAACCATGTGGTTCATATTGAATCTGACAAGTCATGTAGCGATTAAAAATTGGAATGCTTTGACAGCAGGGTGAGCATGAGGATCAGTTGCTGTGTAACTCCCCATGATGGGGAGAGCCTGGCAAATGACTAGGCTCTGGTCAGGGGGGAGTCTTCAGCATCAGTGCACAAGGCGGAGAGGACTGACAAATCTCACCAGGACAGCACCTGGGGATGGCAGATGCACTGACCACTTCCACCACTTGCCGGTCTTTCCCTTGTGCTGTTTCTCTGTAAAAACAAATTAGAAATGGATTTTTCACAGCCCTGGGTTGTAGATTTTATGATTGGTTTTGTAAGTCAAGTGGGAGCCTTAAATACAGTCTCACGTTAAAAAATATCTATATCTATATATATGTACATATACATATGCTTTCTTGCAAAAAGATAATACATTGTTAAAGCTATTATATCTATGAACAAAATTTAAGGGTGAGTGGTTATAATTTCTGTTCATATTTTTTCAATGTCAAGCAATCACAAGATCATTGTTTTATCAGTTTTTTCCCTAATGTTAGTATAAATTAAAATCTTTGTTTTCACCTAATGTATGTCTTTGTTAATGGCATGATAATTTTTGCTGGTGCTGTTTTCAGAACCCATAGAAAACATCTCACTAAAAACTTCAGGTTTAAAATTAATGCTATTGAAATAAGTCAATCAGAGAAAGACAATTGTCATATGGCTTCACTCATATGTGGAATATAAGAAACAGGGCAGGGGACCATTGGAGAAAGGAGGGAAAACTGAATGGGAAGTCATCAGAGAGGTAGAAAAATGATGAGAGACTCTCAACTACAAGAAACAAACTGAGGGTTGCTGAAGGGGAATTGAGTGGGAGGATGGGGTAATTGGGTGATGGGCATTAAGGAGGGCACATGATGTGACGAGCACTGGGTGTTATATGCAACCAATGAATCATTGAACATTACATCAAAAACTAATGATATACTTTAACTTGGCTAACTGAATTTAAAGAAAAAATAGAGAAAAAAATAAAATGACAGTTTTAAGCAAAAAAATAAAAATTAAATTAAATTAAATTAAATTAATTCTATCTACAAAGAGAAGAAACAGTTCCACAAGTCCTATCCATGTATGTGTGAAGAATGTGTTTCCATTTAGCACTCAAAGTTTTTTTTTCAGTAGAAGTAGTATTTCCTTAGAGTGGTTGAACCCATGGAGTACAAAGCAAAGAAACCAAAGCAGAAAGTTCAGAGAAGGAAAAAATAAACTTATGAAGGAAAAAAAGTAAATGTTATTTTCAATATTAACAATGTAATTGTTAAATTTATGACCTACAGGTTTTAATATTTTAGGATTAGTATAAAATATCTTCAAGCTGCCTCTCATTGAAACAACATTATAAATAAATATCATTAGGCTAAATGAGCAAATTGAAAAATGATATTTTTGTCACTTGTTTTATCAATTTTCAGAATGGTAAGATAGTGAGTAAACAACTACCAATGGTAACTGGTTGTGCATGTCTGTGTATGTGTGTTTGGTACAATTATGAGCTCATAGATATTTTTTTAAAGTATATTTCATTCTTTTATATTGCTGAATAATATTCCATTGTGTGGGTATGCCACATTTTTTTTATCCATTCATGTGTAGATAGTTATTCAAATGCTTTTTTGGCTATTATGAATAATGCTGCTATGACTGTCCATATACTAGTTATGATGTGGACTTATATTTATCTAGGATACAAAACTAGTTATGGAATTCCTGTGTCATATAACTCTATGTTCAACATTTTGAAGAACTGCCAAGTGGTTTTCCAAAATGGCTGTCCATTTTACATTCCCACTAGCAATGAATTAGGTTTCCAATTTCTCTACATCCTTGCCAATACTGGCTATTGTCTGCCATTTTTATTTATTTATTTTTTTATTCTATTTTCTTAAAGATTTTATTTATTGACTTGAGAGAGAGAGAGAGCACAAGCAGGGAGAGCAGCAGAGGGAGAGGGAGAAGCCAGACTCTCCGCTGAGCAGAGAGTCCAATGTGGGGCTCGATCCCAGGACCCTGGGATCATGACTGAGCCAAAGGCAGATGCTTAACCAACTGAGCCACCCAGGCGCCCTCTGCTTTTTTTATTAAAGCCATTTTCTTTGTGAGTGATAATCTCTGTGGTTTTGACTTGCCTTTCCTAACTTATAACGATGTTGAGTGGTGTGTGTGTGTGTGTGTGTGTGTGTGTGTGTGTGTGTGTGTGTGCTTATTACCATTTCATATATCTTCATTAAAGAAATATCTATTCAAATCTTTGGCCCACTTTTATAGTTGGGTTGTCTTTTTATTATTGTTTTAAGAGTTCTTTATACATTCTGGGTACAAGTTCTTTATCAGAGGTATGATTTTCAAATATTTTCTCCCGGTCTGTGGGATGTCTTTTCACTTTCTTGATGATGTCATTTGCAGCACAAAAATTTTTAATTTTGATGAAGTTCAACTTATTGATCTTCTTCTTATTGCTTGTGGTTTTTTGGTGTTGAATCTAAGAAATTATTACCTAACCCAAGATCATGAAGATTCACTCCTGCATTTTCTTCTAAGAGTTTTATAATTTTAGCTCTTACATTTAGGTAGAGAATCAATGATTTCCCTGAGGAACCCTGGATCCTGGTTCCTTTCAGAGGCAAATAATGTTTAGATATCACAAGCTGGATTCCAGGGGTGCACATTGCTACAGAATTCTCATGACTTGTTTTTCCAGTGGACAAAGTCTGGAAATAAATGACACATACACACACACACACACATACACACGCACACAGTGAATTTGAATCAATATTGATATTTTTATTTTAAGGTTATAGAGTTTTATATAGACTTACTTAGCTTTTATATTTTATAATTTTGTCTTTTTTCTCTACTCAAAAATTTATGGTTTCCAAAGATATCATTATAATTGTTTATTTTTTTAATTTTTTTAAGATTTCATTTATTTATTTATTTGACAGAGAGAGACACAGCCAGAGAGGGAATGCAAGCAGGGGGAGAGGGAAAGGGAGAAGCAGGCTTCCCGCTGAGCAGGGAGCCCGATGTGGGGCTTGATCCCAGGACCCTGGGATCATGACCTGAGCCGAAGGCAGACACTTAATGACTGAGCCACCCAGGTGCCCCTATTTTATTTATTTTAAAATATACCTATAATAATTTCAAAATTATAAGAATATTACCATTAAAATTAAGAATATTGAATAAAGTTTAATTTTTTTTATCATTTGAATATACTACACTAAGGATATCCAATCAAGTATTGTACTTCAAAGTCAATTAAAGTAATGCTCTTCTCTGTGTGTGGTTATTCGTCCAACTGAGATACAGTTAGGCTCACTTGCTTCAGGGAATTTTCATATTTAAATTTATGTCTAGATACAAATCAATTGTGTTGATTATTTTTAACTAGACTGCTTCACAATTGTTTTCAATCATGTTAGATAGTTACACGGCTCCGTAACAAGATGCACCACAAAAACCTTGCTTCCATCCCTGTCCATTCATTTTGTTCCTTTACTCCCCCTGAAAGTAACCAATTTTATTAATTTTGAGGTTATTTTCCATTATATATTTTTGAAAATATAAGCAAGTAACACATATTAATATTTGTATTTCCATCACCTTCTTAGATAAAAATTAGCATACTTGCTTTTTTCACTTAACAACAGAACTTAGATAAAACTACCAGTAGAAAGATATCACCCTCATTCATTTTGTAATTAAGGTTCTCCAATACGTGAATGTACCAAGTAGTCTACTGATTGATATCTGAGTTAATTCTATTCTTTGGTATAATAATTAGTACCCTTCTCAATAGCCTGTGGAGTCCTCACTCTGTATTTTTTTCAACTTATTTTATTTTAATGTTATGTTAATCACCATACATTACATCATTAGTTTTTGTATTTTTGCCAGTACATCCAATATATTCGGAATATATTCTTAGATATGGGACTGCTGAATACAGCAAACGCAGTCTATGCTCCCTTGCAATCTCCCTTCTTCCCACTCTTGTGTGCTCCTTCCTCAGCCCCTTTGAGTGAGTCTTTGCTTCTTTTTTTAAAAGATTTTATTTATTTATTTTATAGAGAGATAGAGAGAGAGAGTACAAGCTGCGGGGAGGGGCAGAGGAAGAGGGAGAATCCTAAGCAGCTTCCACGCCCAGATGTGGAGCATGATGTGGGGCTTGATCTCAAGATCCTGAGATCATGACCTGAGCTGAAATCAAGAGTCAGACCCTTAACCAACTGAGCCACCCAGGTGCCCCGAGTCTTTGCTTCTTACGGTCCTCAGCTGCAACCAGAGGATGCCCTCAGGACACTGGAGCAGGCACCACTGAATTTACGTCCTTCCAGGGAGGCTTTTTGCAAAGGATGAATTGGTGTCAAAGTGTGAAAGCCTAGGTGTCCCTGCGAAATCAGACAGAAACTTCTTTCTGAAAAGTTTGTCTGAAAGTGAATACTTGCACGACATCTTCATTTTCCTTGCCCTCGCTCCCTTGGCAGTTTCCTAGGACCACTTCCCTAATTACCCATTTGTACGTGAATCTTCTCTTCTGAGTCTGCTTTTAGAGAACTGGACTCAAGATTTTGAGTATATGTAATTTTGCCAGATATTACCAAATTTCCTTCCACACAGGATGTACCATTTTGCATTCCTCTTAGTGATGCACAAGAGTGCCTGTTTCTACAGATCCTCACCAAAACAATGTGTTGCCAAATTTAATTTGAAATTTTCAAAATAGGTAAGCCATTTTACATATTTAGAAGCTGTGATCTTTAAAAAAAAAAAACAGACTTATTTACATCTTCTATTAGATGCTAAGTTATCTTGATAAAATATAATGGTAAGGTTCAAGGCATTATCAATAACCAGACAATCACATTCTCCCAGTTGATCTCTCTCAACATACTGAATGAAATAATTAGCATCAAAAGAGAAACAGAATTTGAAGTCAGTCAATTAATTCACAGCAGTTTTAAGCACCTATAAATTATCTAAATATAAAGAATAGCAACACATAAATTAAAATAGAGAGAGTACAGTTAATAATGCAATATAATAACATAAGTGGCCACACTCCTAAAAACAGAAAAGATTTTATACTCAAACCACAATCTAGTATAAATGTTAACTCTTCTTTTATTCAACAAATACTTACTGAATATTACCACGTACCAGGCATTAATTTAAGTGTTCAGAATACCATCAGCACACAAAACAGACATTCTAGGGAGACAATAAACAATAGCCATAAGAAATAAGTCAACTATGTAGAATGTCAGAAATAGAAAAGTCCTAAGAAAAAAGTAATAAAGTGGGGCAAGGGGGATTTGGATTGCAGGATCAAAGTTTGTGACTTTCAATATGGTTGTCATGGCCGGCCTCATGGAGAATGAGACATTTGAGCAGCCTGGAAGGAGGTTAACCATGTTAAGTGTTAACCATGCGGCTGTCTGGGTGAGGAGGCTCACAGGCAGAGGGAGCAGCTGGTGCCCATGTTCTAAGGCAGCAATGTGAGTGGGGCGCTGGAGGAATAGCTAGAAGGCCAATGTGACTGTAACAGAATGAGAGGGAAAAGAGGAGATGAGGTCATAGAAATAAGAGAGGGCATGTTCTTTAAGGACCTTGTAAGCCATTGTAAGTACTTAGCTATTTGTGATGAGTGAAATAGACATTAAAGGTTTTGCACAGAGGAATGATAGGATCTGAGTTAAGTTTTGACAGGATCACCCTGAACTGTGTTACTAGAATGTGGGGCAGGGGAGGGGCAGAGACAGAAGTTAGGAGAACAATTCAGAGGTTATACAACACCCGAGAGAGAGCTGGTGGTAACTCGCACCAGGCAGGAAGTGCCGGAGGAGGTGAAACACTTTGATTCTGGGTAAAGTTTAAGACAGAGGCAACAGTATTTCCTACCAAATTAAGTGTGGAGTGGGAAGGAATGAGAGGAATTAAAGATGATCTCAAAGGTTTTTGGTTTGATCAACGGGGAGAATGGAGTTGCCACCATGAGATGGGAAAGCGTAGTGGTGGAGTTTTGAGGGAGGTGATAAGGCTAGCAGTTGTGCACAGAGCATAAACCCTACTTCCGGGTTAAAACAATGCATGGCCTCTGAAATTAAAGTTCAGATTAAAATTTCCTTTAAGTTAGGAATTGCATCTGACAGCATTTTAGTTCCCACAAATGCCTAGTACAGGACATTACACATGGAAGGTGTAAGATGAATATTTGCTGAATGAAATAAATGCACTCAGTCCTTCCAAATTTCTCACCACAGTGTGCGTGAAATATAGGAACATAGCCTGTCTCAAATTCATTGCTAATAATTTGTGCTCTATTTTAAGTGATAGAACAATTTTTGAAAAATTGGTAAAATAGCCAAACTGATAATACTTTATAATACTTATAAAAGATAATCTAAAAATAGTACCATAAAATGTGTATATAAATGTATATAATAGTTTTCAACATTCCCACTAATAGTTCTGCATTTAACATAGGCAGGTATAATTCATTTAAAAATACATTTCTTACTGTATTTAAGTAAAACCTAAATAAGTTTGAAATGTATCTCTAAGTTTGGTAGCCATCCATTCTACACAAAGTTCCATGTTGTTTGTTTTCTAAATCAAAATGTACATGCCTGTTCAGTAACTACAAATATATGTAAAATAACAGAAAGACAGCCATGCACTTACAGTATCTTATTTCTATATCTCTTAACAAAACCCTATATTCACACAATACTTCTTGGATTTCTTTCTCATATTATTCTACAACACCATGGAGGAAATGTGCATACAATTCCAATTATTTAAAAGTGAGGTTCATGCAAAAAATGGTATTGAGCATCTTTTCATTTTAATAGATGATAATTAAATTTATAAAGAACTTGGATTCCCCAAATAGAGCTGTATCAATGCATGATCTATAGATACATTGCTGTGCAAAGAATTAATGTTCAGATATTTCTTCCTTTATGTTTTCCAAATTATAATACTTAAAGCAAAACATTCCTTGAAAAAAATAAAGAACTTAAGTCTCTAGAAAGTTTGCTGCAATGTTGGCTGATAAAGAAAGAGTTAAATTGAACTTTGGATATATGTTAGTCATAACATAATCTCTTGATATATTAGTAGGTCAATAGTTCAGCCAAGAAAGGGACTCTAACTTGGGCAGACACTAATTAAAAGAATCAATTCTTATCCTACTACATACGTCCAATCATATTAACACATTTCTAGATTTCTTACTCAGTGGACTAGTCAAGATTAAAGGATTTGCTAATATGAAGGAACAGAGTATGCTTCCAAACTGACTGAGCAGATTTGTGAACAAATTAGTTCATTTAAAATTGACAGTGAAAGATTGATTTTGCACAGAATGAGTTACCTAAGGTATTCATCATTTCCTCTGCCTCTGCACACAAGACAGAGATCCATTTCCTTCACTTTCTGATTGTAATAGGGCTGCTTACTGAGCACCTTTATTTTATAGTCCTGATTGCAGCCTGTCATTCTTTTTAATTCAGACATATTTTAGCCTCTTAGACAGACCTTCAGAAATAACTTCCTTAAAAGCCTCAGTAAAATGACTCACTACGTGTTGTTCAATTCAACTATACTATAAATTATAATACAGGGGAAAGTTCTAATTGCACAAAAGATCCAATTACTCATAAGGCTTTTGGACTCATTATTCCAATGCAGGGGTGAGCAGGAAATCCAGATGCAGCAACACTTTTCCAAAGCTGAAGGTCAATAACTCTACAACTCCTATAAAATCTAAGATACTTGATATTTGCTATATATTAGTAAATATCCAGTAATAAATATTTTACAAAAAAGTTTATAAACTATACACACACACAAAAAATGTAACCAGAAATGATGAAATTGTTGAGGAATTCATTTTTAAGTCTAAGAAAATAAAAGCAAAACCTTGTAGAGGAAGAAAAAAAATAGAACACAACAATGACAACAACAAATTTAGGAAACAAGAATTCAATTAAAACAAATCCAAAGAAAATGTTATGAATTCGTGCTATTTTATTACAAAGAACTAGACTTCAGATATTGGAAACAGAAATTATGGTAAGATGACATACGTAGGGGGTAGAATTTTTAAGACTTGTTAATTAGTTAAATTTGGGATGGTGGGAGAGTGGGGGGAGAAGTCGAGGTTAACTATTGGAGGGGGGAGGATTTGGGTAACTTGGCCCATGCCAGTGCCCACTCATTCAAATATGGGGGAGAAATTAGAGGAGAAACGATTTTGATTTTTGATATCTGGAATATCTATGGGAAGTAAAATGGAGATATCTACAAGGGATTTGGATAAACAGATCTGTGTTCACAAGTTATATGCAAGTGTACTATTATCTCTATTTTGCAAGTGCTCAGAGAGAAGATTCAGTTTTCCACAAGGTATCACAGTCAATCAACACTGGTATCAGATTATCTGTTTTAGATCAAATGTTCATTTGTCCATGATAAGAGGGTGGTGTGTGTGTGTGTGTGTGTGTGTGTGTGTGTGTTTAAAACAACACAGATGTCAGGTAAGGAAATCTGGTGGCTTCCCCAAGATTTCTGAGTAATCCTAGGGATATTTCACGTCCACTTTTGGTTCATTTTTGGTGCATTTTAACATCCATGTCCTGTTTGATTTGTTCCATTCCTGGCTGCTCAGGGAACTCAGCTCCCATCACCAAGTCAACAAACCATACCTATATCTGCACCCATACATTTCTGTCTTTCCTTCTGTTATAAATATGTCACAGTAACAAAATCATCATGCTCTAGTCCAACTCCCCCACATGTATACTAGCTGCCAACCCTACTCCCCTACTCAAGAACCTCACTCCTGTAGTGGTCTCCTCTTTTTCCTAGTCATGTGACTTTCCTCACTATCAGATTGTTTTTCCATTAGCATAAAAATAAAATTTAATAAAAACAACTATTCCTCTATTAATTCCTATCAAAAATAATTCCTAATAATGGCCATCCACAAAAAAGCCCCCAACACACACACACCCTCCAGCTTACCCGTTGTTGCTTTCTTGCCCTCACAGACATTCTCCACCCTACCACCAGAATTGCCTTGTAAAACACAAATTTGATCATGTTACTCATTGCTCAAAAGCAGAGTAAAATCCGTTGTCACTCAGAGTAAAATTTAAAGTCCTTATAATAGACTAACAAGGCCCTACATGATCAGTTCTCCTGTAAATACTTTGACTTCAGAGAATAACACTCTCCTTCTTGCTTACCCGATTCCTTTCATCCTGGTTTCCTTGCTGTAATTGGAACATTCCAAGTATGATCTACTGCGAGACCTTCACTTTTGCTATTCCATTCACAAGAATGCTTTTTGTCCAGAAACCTTCATGATTCCCTCATGATTCCTCACTATTTCAGGCTCTGCTCAAATGTTACCTCTATTCATTTGAATATGGATTTGGCTGTTGTCACAAAGGAAAACATAGCAATCATTTTAAAAAGATGGACGATAGAAATTTATCTCTCTTTCACGATATTAGTGGTCCTAGACTGTTATTACTGCTCTATAGTATTAGACAATGAGACATCTTTAATCATGTTGCTTAGCCATCCTCAAAGTGCAGCTTCCACCCTGAAGCCTAGGACAGCCACTACATCTGCCGCCATGTTCACCTCTCAGACATTGGGAAAGAAGAAAAGGCAAGGGGAGGTAAAGCTCAGTTGCACATATCACTTCTCATGATATCCCATTAACCAGTGCTTACTCACCAACTGCAAGAAAGACTGGGGAATGCAATCTTAACAGTGTGATTCTGTGGCCAGCTAACATTCAAGTGTCCTACAACCAAAAGAAAAAGGAAATGCGGACATTGGGAGACAACCAGCAGCTTTCGTCATATTACCTTATCAGAGAAGTTTCCTTGGCCTACCTATATAAAATAACACTTCTTTCTTCACTCCACAATCACCTTTAATCTGCTTTATTTTCTTTATAGCACTCATATAAATATACCTTATAAAATATACCTTATGTCTTTCATGTTTACTTACTAAATTATTTTCTGTTTCCCACCACTAAAATGTAAGGTCCTTCAGGGCAAGAATTTTATATGTTTCAATCTTGGCATCCCCACAGATATAGACCCTCAACAGATATATTTTGAATGAAGAACTCTGATTATTCCTGAACTCACTAGATCCTCTCTCACTCCCATGTGATTTCCCATCCTGCTTTCTATTTGAGATTTCCTTTCTCCCTTTACTTGCCTAATACTAATGTCTCTTTAGGATTTAGATTCAGACTCAGGCATTAGCACCACTGTGAAGACTTCGTGAATTTTTTAGGCATCCATTCTGTGTGCACATCTCTAACCCTGAATTATGGTCCTCTATGCCAGCATCGGTCTTTATTATTATAAACTCCTTGAGGATGAGAAATCATCTCGTATTTGTAACAGAGGCTCTCTATTAGTCAGGACTCTTAGCTGCAATTGGCAAAAACTCGTTTGAAACTGCTTCAGTTAAAGGGAGTTTATAAAACCAGCTGAGGGTGAGGGAGGGGTTGTCTTATGTGACTCCAAGAGCAACAAGACTGCATCCCCCTTCACCTTGATCATTTCCAGTGGAAATGGAAACTCTCATGAAGGAAGCTGGCTATGAGCCTGAAGTTCCCTTTATACTTGCCATATGTTTAATAATGTTTTTCTTCTCCTGGATTAAAAGGTGAGGGAAAAATGTGACTCTCAAGAAAGTTACCCCAAAATTTTTGGATACCTTTCTGGTATACTTTTTTCTGGGAAAAAAAATCAATATATAAGCATGTAATAATTCAAACATGTAACGCCTATGGGAAATATTCACCTAAAAATAGTCTCCACTTGTTTAATATTGGTCATAAAGGCCAGAACCTGACCTATGAAAACTATCTCAAATTAGGTAATAAAGTTTTGATTAGATGTTATCCCTGCCAATCATTTTTACCTTAAAGTCATCATGAGAGAGGCTGAATATCCCACCTCCTTCAAAGTAGAAGCCCAGCCTCCCTGCCAAAAAGTATGAATGTGCATGGTAGACCAGTCATGCTTGAAAATACTGAAAAATAGAAACCCTGACATACAGCACACTCAACCTAGAGTATATTATTTTCAACAGGCGATATTGGGCAGCCATGTAACACTTTCACTGATCTGAACAATGATGCCCTGAAATTTCTGTCTCACAGCTTATTTTTAAAGAAATAAAAATCAGGTCTAGTCTGGGGAGAGTCCTCACCCTCTAACTTTGCAAAGCATCTGTTACAGCTTCTCTCAGTTCTCAATCGTGTCTCCCCTTTCTCTTGACTCAGATGGGTTATTAGAGCCCATCCAAAAGCCAGTCACTGTGGCTCAGAGATAAATATGTACAGTATAATTTTGTGTAAAAAACTATATTTAGAGAGAAATATATATATATATTTCTGCAAATATATATATATATATATATATATCTGCAAAACAGAAGAAGGACTTCAAGTAAGGCAGCATAATACTAGCAGTGGTTACCCCTTGGGAGGGCACTGTGAACTGAGGGTGTGAGAAACCCACCAAAGGGAGAGGTTCACATTTAACCCTGTGTACATATGTATTGCTTGAATTTCATAATAAGAATGTAGTCATAAATTACTTGTGTGCTGAAAACAATTTTTAATTAGAAAACAACACATATCCCTCATGACAGAAAGTTTATAGCTTCACTTAATGAACAGTCTTTTTGAACAAGGCAGGCAATATTGACAGGATGTCATTACATTCATACTTGATGAGACATGATATGTATAGAAATAACTGGCTTCACATATGGTTCTAATTTGTTTGAATTATATTTATTTTGGTGATAAGCCTAACAGGACCATTTTTAGTAGATCAGCATGCATCGTGTGGAATTTAGCAGGTAGAAAACAAAACAAAAAGATGGAAAAAAGTCAAAGAAAAATATGTATTTGCCTAATGATTTCTTTCATACATTACAAAAATTGTCACTTCAGTCCCTGAAATTGTATCTATTTATTTTCACATGAAGAAATTATGTGGGTCATGACTACCATATCTTCACAGATGTCAATAAGTTTAGAGCTTAGCAAAGCACTAAGAATTGCCCATACTGTTCTTACTATGGTGTCTCTTACTAAAATAAATCCTTAGTGGGCTACCCCACCCACCATAAATACCACTGTATTCTTCCCTTTGCTTTTTGATTTGTCAACAAAAAAGTACAATGTGTGTGCATGTGTGTGTGTGTAATGACAATAATTATTAAACACATGCAAACATTTATTTATTCGTGTGTCAAAACTTTGTGGAATACTTACTATATTTTAGCCACTGTGCAAGGAATACAAACAAAGTTGAATGACAGAGTTACTGCTCCAAGAATTCCCGCCACTACTAGAAAGCACTAATGAGTAAGCAATGCCTTTGAGTGTGCTTCACTTATGAGGAAGGGAGAACAGATTACCAAGTCAGCCTTACATGGGGGTAACAGTGGGGAGGAGATTCAGGCATAGTTTCACAGAGAAACAGCTGCTTGGCAGACTGATGGGGTTCAGGACATGCTACCCCAAAATATGGCACCTTAGTATATTGAATATTTTAAGTTGAAGGAGTTTGAGAAAATGGAAGAAGTAGGAAGTTCACTTTGACCTTCCTCCCATCCTTCTACCCTGAAACTGAGGTCGTAAACCCTTCATGTGAGTGATGTCCTCTCTACACCTGCAGGAAAAGAACATCCTTATCTCCTTAGAAAAAGATCTGAGAAGAATCCTAACAAACAGGCTTTGCTAAATTTCCCCAAGCTTACTATACTCCCCTCATACTCCTTAACCTATCCTATTGCTACATGACTATCACTCTTCATCAAACCCAGCGTAAAAATACTCAGTCCTTACTATCTCTTTGGGTTTTTTTTTCCTTATGAAGTCTCACACATCATCACATAAAATTGATATTAAATAAACGTGTGTGCTTTTTTCTGTGATTCTGCCTTTGTCTGTCTAATTTTCATATACAGCCAGGGATCCTAAGAGAACTGAAGAAAATTTTTTTCTTCCCCTACACAGTGAGGTGAGAGCACATTCTAGGCTTAGGGAATCCTAAGTACACCAAATAGAGTTCTAAAATACATAGTAGAATCGGGAAGCTGCAAATAATCCAGTACTAATGAAGTGGAAAGGAAGGAGTTATCACCAAGTAGGCAAGAGACAATGCTTACAATGCCATCGTAAAGACCTTTTCATAGGTACTGAAATAATACTAAATAAGGGAGAGGAATGACAAAATGTACTTTAGGGAGAAACCTTTGGTCTAGATGTTACGTGAAAGCAAATCAAAGGGGATAAGGACAGGGGGAGGACCAGTTAAGAAGCCACCATATTAATCCAAGTGAGAAATGGTGGTTTGAACTAAATGGCCCAGGCATAGTTAGGAGATTTGAAGATCAAATAGGTGTGGGATTGTGAGAGCAGGAGGGATCAAGAATGGGCTTCAGAGACTCTGTAAGCCTTCCCCTAGAAAGCGAAATGCATATGGTTACTTGCATTTCTCTGGGGAAGATCATATATAGCTCTTATCAGATCCCGATGTGGGTTCATAACTGAAACAACGTTCAAACTACTACACTGTGCCATTATCACAGTCACACTTTATTTAAAGACTCAAATCTTCTTATAATTGTTTCTTAGAGTTGCCAGACTTCGTTAATAAAAACACAGGATTAGGTACAGGATTTAGCAAATAAAAGTTTACATTTAACTGGGCATTCTGTACTTTATTTGGCATCCCTACTGAAAGACATTCACGCTGTGAAATAACATTTCTCTGCGATGACACTCTATATTCCTCATTATCTGGGTACAAAGTTCCTTCAGTTCAAATTCCATTAATTAATTTATTCATTCAACAAATATTGATTGGCTGCCTACTCTGTACGTGGTGAGTACACATTAGTGAGTAAACAGATCATAGTCCCTTTCTCTGGGGAGCTTACAATGTAATTGAGAAGGTGATTTTTTTTTTGGAAAAGTACATTAAAGAATTAAGAAATAATTATAACTAGTAAGTGTTAGGAGTCAAACAGGGAGTTGTGCTAGAGAACAATGTGACATTTCGCTCAGAGGGGAGGGAAGCCAGGCCAGGTGAAAGGCAGGAAGGAAAGCGTTCCAAGCAGTGGGAAGAGTTGGGTGGAGGACAGGGAGGTGAGAAAGAACTACTGAGCTTGTAAAACAGAAAGATTTTGTTTCACGGTCAAAGGGGAGAGTGGAAGCAGTCAGCTACATAATATGCAGGGCCCATTGCAAAACGAGCATGTGGCCTCTTGCTCGAAAAGCAGGAAAAAAAAAGTGCCATTAAAGGTCTTAGAATATAACATCTTCTCTTTTGTTATGATTTTTTAAACCTGTTACTATCATTTGAAGTTAAAAAACTTTTTTAAAGTTAAAATTTTAAATCATTAGCACAAATTTTTCCATCTATCTTTATATTTGACAATGTCACTTTTAAAGGGGCATATAAGAATATTTACCTCATATGCAGAATCGCCAAAATGACACAATCTGTATTTCATAGCTCATACATCTTCATGTATTTCATTCTTAACCAACACAGTGGAAATGCTGCACAAAACTGACTTGACTGTTTTTATATCACTTCTTGAAACGAACACAGTCTACCAACACTCTTCCCCTTCAGCTTGCTGATGGATAAGGAAGAAGGACTCAGTGAAAAAGGAGCTATGGACTGCCTGATCTTTCCCTTCTCGTCTACATCATCCCTCTCAGTGTAAGTTACTGGCTAATCCAGGGTAGTCAGAGTAAGAAAGATATAGTAGGGTTTCTTGGTCCTTTGGGTTTCTTAGAATGCTATTGCCTTCTTTCTGCACTAGAAGCAAGGTCTGGTTCAAAAGGAAAAGATGGCTTCTGCGAGCTTCAGCAAGCACCCTCTACAAGCTCGCTTCTGCGAGCTTCAGCAAACACAGCACATGCACCTTGTACTCTGAACTCCCACACAATTGTGAGTCCAGTGGAATTTTGTGCTTCTAGAGCACAGTGAACTGGGCATCAAGGAACGTTGGGTCCATACAGTTGCACCTATTTCTCCTGCTGGTGGCACACTCTGTTGTCTCATTGGACTTTACTTACAAAAAACAAATTCAATGATAAAATTAAGAATTTCAGAATGGCAACAGCAGAGCATTAAACCAAACACAAGGTCCTATGTGTCACAGGCCCGTGAAGCCAGCCCTCTGTGAGAAGAGAGGAAGCTAGAGGAGTGGACAGAAATCAGACCATGCAATTCATGATCTTTGGGGTCTATAATTTTCCCATTGCTCTCCCCACTCCCAGATCCTCTTTCTTCTGCAGGGAAAACCTACACACCTTTTAAATGCAACAATCCTTGTCTTAAATCCATTCCATTTATTCCAATATAACTTATTTCTTTCAGTTTATGAGGCCTTTCTTTCTTATTACTAATGACACCTTGAACTTAAATGAAAAACAATCAAAATCCAAGTATTCCTTTATCTCAATATTTACCTCCAGATCTGTCACAAAAATAATAACAATAAAGTAACAACAATAATAGCACATTATGAATTGAATCAGTAATGAAGGCCAAATATTTTATGTGGTAGTTTGCAGTGAAAAACGCTTGGAAGCAGACATCATGAATCTCCAAGAAACTCTTTCACAGTTGAATTTTGCCATTTCACAGGACTGTTGGTTCTGGGGTGATGCCCTCTTAATCTGTTTTCTGACACCCATTAATGCATTTCCTCACTTCTGTGATTGAAGTACTGCATGCACTGATCACTGATTTGTAAAGTGGAGTGTGAATGTCCGATGCATTTTAAAAAGAAACCTTTAACACTTCACTCTGTTCTAGCCTGACTTCACTTTACAGTGCAGTCCCCTGTGTCACTTGCTGTCTGGGTCCTGATGCATCAGAACTAGGTAAACAGAAGGAGGTAGGGGACAGAAGAAAGAAAGCATAATAAACTTGTAGACCAAGGGCACTCATACTACCAGCATCTTCTCGTAGATTATAATTAAATGAAACCCCTGAAAATTTTCTTGAAGGCATTTTTGCTTGGTGGAGTTTTTTTGTTTGTTTTTGGTGGGTTTTTTGGTTTTTGGGTTTTGGTTTTTTGTTTTTTTTTTTTCTTATAGTACACAGCCCCACTGAATCTCATAATTCTGCTCTGGCCTGTTCTCTTCCTGCACTTTGGGAAGCTGGCTGTCATTAAGGGCTCATGAGACACCTGGCCAATGCTCACTGGGTTTCATGGAATTCTCCATGCTCACAGCTTTTTGTAATGATATGAATGTCTGAGCCTGGAAATTAGCATCACTTGAGAATAGTAACAAAATATTGAACATGGGCTTTTCCTTCAAATACTTTCTATCTTTGAAAAGAATCATCCTTTTTCTTAAAATAATTTCCAAAATTCCCCATAGGATATTTATTTTTAAGACCCACATTTTCATCACATTTATTCTTCACAGCTGATATATAAATACTGTTTATACTATAATTTTTTTTGTTCTAAGAGCAAAATTACCAAGTCAACAACAACAAAAAGATACATTACATTTTTTTTCTCTTTGGTGACTTAAGAAAAGTACCAATGATATATATTATAAAAAGAATTGTATCACAGTGTAAGATTCCTAATTATTCCTAATGCATCAAACTTTTTTTTGTATCTACCATATGTATATGGTAGATACTAAAACCAGAGTTTCTCTGCCCAACGTGCAACAAGGCAATAAAAACAGACACCAAGCTTTTGCAGTGAAGAAAGGTAGACTATTTATTGGTGAGGAGAATGGGGAGCTAATGCTCAAGAGTCCCAAACTCCCCAGTGGTTTGCAAGGGAGGGTTATAAGAGCAAAATTTGGGGCAGGGGTCCCCTGAGACTGTGGATGTTCTTGATTGAAGGCCCATGAGGTCATGTTAACAGAAGTCTCCTAAGAAGGTGGACACCATTGGTTGGAGGCCTGTGAGGTCATATTAGCAGATGTTACTTAATAACTTCTGGTGCCCCTTCACCTGGTCCCCTGGAGGCCTATTCCATCTCAAGAGACTTGGAATCTAAAAATTATCTTTATTCTTTATGTTAGAGATTTCATTAGGTATATCTTGTGATTGTATCTTTAGGGTAGTGCTGATTAAACTACTTGCCCTAAAGATTCTTTTGAATGACAAGCATTTCTATCCCTTGAACCTAGGCCCCTGTGTTCCTTGGCTGGTCTGGCGCAGCCCCGGGGCTGATATGACCCCATTCATTTTTCCATCTGAACTCACAAGATGGACGTTGGCTTCAATACTAGGGACTGTAGTACCAAAGTCTATATACAAATCTCTGTATGTAATCCACAGTACAGGACTATTGCCATAAACAAAAAATGGTAGTAATATTTTCTTTGTGTTAGGTTAAATAAGCTGAGATTTCTTTGAGACTGTCTTGCCAGCACATTTCTGCCATTGTGCTTTTTTCCTCATTTAGTATGCTTTACTTAGCATCCTTTCCTCCTCTGAGCCAAAGCCCCAGATTCATGACTGCCTGACTCTCTTTTCATTCTTACTCTCTCTTCTCATTTCCTCCAAGGTAGACAAGTTCTTCTCTAAGTTGTCCAAACCATAGCCCTCTTTTGCCCAGTACCAGTAAGCCTCTTGGCTTGTGTTTGTGGCCAAAAGAGGACCTCTCTATACCAATAACTTCAGGAGCTCAGTGCTGAGCTTTTGATATGCTAAATGAGAGAATAAAGAATTTGGAAAATCCTCTTTCAAGGCAATAGCCTGGTTTATGAAGCTATTGTCTTGATGCATAATCCTACTTTGCATTTGTTCCTTCTATTTGAGTGCCTTCTTGAAACTCTCTAATCTCTACACAGACTCAGTCCCAGGCAGATGGATGCATAACTAACTAGAGTGAAGCCTTATATTTAGAAAAAGCAAAAATAATAGTTTATAATTTTCAAATGCTCTCCCTTTTTTTAATGATATAGCCAATACCCAATCTCCTAGGAATTCACCTACTGTCTTCTCAACTTGCATTTGCTATTTATTTCCTCATCTTCTTACAAATCTACCATTTGCCAAAAGTGCCAACAACAACAAAAAAACTAAATACTATACTTCTTCCAAATTCATGCACACCCTTGACACTTCCACTCTGGTGGTAAAATGGCAGCACTAAGGCAGCATAAGAAGAGATGATAGAATAACTGAAATTGAATACAGCTCCCCAGTTAATAAAATTTATTTTAGTAGTAATAGTCATATTGATATTAATAACAAATGTATTGAATAACCAATACTACACAGGCACCTTTATTGACTGCCTTTAGAGAGGAGGATGGAGATTAACACTTCAGGGGATTCAAAACTCTTCCCCAACTAACACTGGCCTCTACTAATCTTGTGACCTGGTTACTTAAGGCCAATTTAACATATCCCTAGAAATGTAATCAACATGCCGCTTAAATAGGTTCATGTTTGGCCAGGGGATGACAGGTTCTTTCTCCTCCTATGTGTGCTTTCCAACAGCTCTAAGTTTCCTATAATTTCTCTTAGGATGCCAATAATTATTTTTCAAGTGTCTCCACGTGTACTAATATGAGGATGTCATTTCCAGATGTGATAGCTGTGTGATTTTGGAAATGTTGAGTGCAATGAAGGCAAGATAGGCAAATAAAACCATTTCATGGACAGCTTAAGGAAAGGACTGATGCTGTGTTGGCCAGGCAAGGGCTGGGGCATAACAAATGAAGGGAATTAAGTATGCATAGTTCTGGAAAGCAAATTCTGGGAAGAGAGAGACAGCGCCTACTTTCTGTCCTTTCTCTTTTTACAGGCCTATTCAAGAACTATACAAGGAGTCCCCAAATTACAGGAGTTGCAGGATCTTGTGACTCTGCTTGGGAAAAGTTTCATCCATACAAAGGAGGACCTTGTATGAGGCTCCCAAATTCCTGATTATCTCATTCCTCCACAACACTGGGGTGAGGAGACAGGCAAGCATCTGTATGATGGGCTAACACTACTTATATTTTGGATTACTTTGAGTGTGTAGTTAAGATCTAGAAAGTACACATTTGTACCATTTAATTTCCAAAATTTTTAAAAATTAATTTAAAAATAAACTCCTCTCATGCTGGGGTTCTACTCTGTGTATATTTGCCACCAAGTTGCAATAGTCGCTAGTGTCAGTTATTGCTATTTTAATTTTCCAGGAAACATTCTCTAAAACCTGTTCATGCCATATGCATGTGTAACTTTAAAAAAAAATAGAATGCATTGGTTCTTTTTTTACTAAAAATGTAATATATAGTTATTGCAGAAAAATGTAAATAGAGGAAAGCACAAAGTTGAAGAACATTTAAACTTCCAAAATATTTTTATGACCATTGTCTAATTGTATCCCCACAATACCCTTACAGATAAGGCAAGATCATTGTCCATGTAGCTGTTGTGGAAAATGAGAGTGAAGTGAGTTGCCTCAAGTTCACAGCAGATCCAAGGCTACCCCTGCGCCTTGTCTAATTCCTAGGCCAGAACCTTTTTCTGTGCCATACTGTGGGCCACAGGGAGTGGAAAGGGAGCAAGGATTCCCTGGGAATTGGAACCAAACACAGAAATGCAGATACACTTGCGTGGCTAGTCCTGAGCCCAGCAAGGCTCGTGAGTGGATTCTCTCCAGCTGCATCTTCAATGACAGATTTCTCAGGGGTATTGAAAACTGCTTGGAAGGCTGCTTCCATCAGTGACCATGGAGGCTGACAGCTCTGGCCGAGGGATTCTTGGCCTTCGTTAGACATCCACCTCTGAGTTCAGGAAGGGTGTGGAAGGAATGTGTAGAGTCCTATCTTTTCCCCTCCTGACATCTTAAGAGGGGGTATTATGTTGCAGGCCATCATGGATCAGGAGAGCATTCAGATTAGCATGATCATTCATTTATCAGATGAAAGGTGTGCTCCAGTTTGTATTCCAGTCAAGGGCAGGTGTATCCATGTTTGTGCATAAGTACATCGACCTGGGGTCCCTGGGTCGCTCAGTTGGTTAAGCATCTGCCTTCAGCTCAGGTCATGATCTCAGGGTCCTGGGATCAAGCGCCGCGTCGAGTTCCCTGCTCAGTGGGGAGTCTCCTTCTCCCTCTCTCTCTGCTCTTCCCCGCTGCTTGTGCGCTTGCTCTCTCTCTCTTTCTCTCTCTCTCTATCAAATAAATAAATAAAATCTTTATAAATAAATAAATAAATAAATAAATAAATAAATAAATAAATACATCCACCCTCCATTTGCCTTCTGTCCAGAGACACTGTAGGCAAATCTGCTTTAATAAATGGATTCGTAAAGTGCTCTGTAATTCTTACATGGTTGATTATCCATGTAAAAGGTTTTCCAAATAACAAACAGCTAATAGCAAATGAGAATGTGTGATGCTACTTGATGTCTATATGAGTAACAGATTTTAAATAGACAGTTTTCCCTGACAGTTGAATACCTGTCTTTAAAGCCTATATTTAACGTTAAATATTTATACCATATGTTTAGGGAGGATTAGCCCTCTGTGGTCCTGAACGGTATTGAAAGCATCATTATTTATATGTAAAGTAAATTTATGAACGGAAAACCTTTATATTAAATATTCTCAGTGGCAAATAACATGAAAGAGAATGGCTGTGTTCAGAACAGTAGGAAATAGAGACAAATAGAATAGATAAAGGAAACAATTTCATAAAATGGGCCAGGGGCATGTGGAATACATTAACAAAAACAAGATAGGTAACATATACCACATGTGCATGAGCCGATATGTTCAGCAGACTGCTAACTGAGCTTTATGACAAAGAGACTGTCATGGACCTGGAAGCAGAGGGCAGATGTGACATATTTGTTAAGCAGGACTAGATGACGAAGCTATGGAATCTGTTAAAAGTCACATTTCCGAAGAATGGGAAAACATCATGGATGAGTTTTCTGCTTATTAGTTTTTTTCTAATATTGCAAAGTAATAGCATACTTTTTTTTAAGACAAATACTTCATATTGAATTTTTCATTTACACAATCATTTATTCACTTCCATTCACTATGCCCTCACCTCCACTCCCAGCAAAAATACAAACCTACTTATATATATGCGTGCAGGCAATTGGACCTGGAAGGCCATTATTGCAAGTAGACTACCTCTGAGATTTTTGCTGTCTTTGTGGACAACCACTAGAAAAAATATTAGCTGACCATAGTCCCTACACTTATGACCAGTTTTTAAAATGACTGCCCATGGAACACCAACTAGAAAAGTAAGGACAACAAAAAATCCAGGCCTCTGATGACTCCACTGTCTAAGGTTGAAAGGGCATAAACAAAAAGGGACTTCTTAAAACGAATTGGTTAATTTTAAGGCCAGAGTGTGACCACAGACTAGAAATTTTTTAATGACTAGAGGACCAATACATTGAAATGACATTTAATGACATTTAATGACTAGAGGACCAATACATTGAAATTATCATATTGAGGTTTTTTTTTGGTCACATAAAGAAATAGGGAATCCTGCGGAACTACCCCAGTATAAATAGATAATTCAAGAGAATAAAAAGTAAAATTATTCCTTAGAAAGATTGTTGCCCCTCTTGTAACTCATCATAGGACATCCTGGTCCATTTTCTGAGAGTCTTTTCTGATACTGAGCTTTGATGAGTACTCTTCTGATACTAAGCTTACATCTATCGAATTACCAAAAATATTCTTAAATGATAATATCTACTATAGGTGAAGGCATGGAGAAATAGGGACTCATATATTGCTGGAAGGAGAGCAAGTTGATTCCCACTCTCCCATTGTACACATTTTATCTCTTATGAGGGAGTTTCTGGGTCTGGCTTAAGAGAAAGAACATCCCCAGAGGTATCCATTCCTTTAGAACACAAGAACAGCAACAGAGATAATGGTCTCAAAGATTTGCAGAGGAGTGACCTGGAGAGACACAGAGACGACGAATGAATGGTTAGAGCACAAAGATGGTCATTATATATAAAGAGCTCAGTTCAGTGCAGACTAAGGGACTCTATCCAATAATCCAACCAAATTTCCAGAGTGAGAGCAAGCATTCCAGACTGCCTTCTGGGTTGTTGTGACATTTTCCCCATCAGTGACTGATCTGCCAGGATCTTGGGAGGAGGCACATGTAATCTATCAAACTCTTTACAACAACCAAGAATTAATTTGGGAATAAAACCCCTCAAAATGGAAAAATACATCAGTATATAATTATTTCATCATAACCAAAACAGTTTGGCATCAAGAATTCTACCGCCGTATTAGCTTATTACCTTGGAACACTGGGCTAGTTGGGACAGCGTCATTTGGATATCACTTAAGAGATCTAACTTTCTTCAATTCAGAAACCAGTCCCTAGGCAGGACACATACAGTGAATTCCGAGTTGCAGTAAGTGCAGTAAGTGTGTTTATTGTCCTGCTTATCTTTATTCCAGACACAGACACATACAATGCGTGTTAGCAATACATATTCAATAATACGAAGTGTTTTGTGAATTACTCTGCATGGAGCAAACAAGTTTTTCACACGTGGGTATATGTTATTATTATCTAACATTAATTGCCAGACAAAGTCAACTTCACAAAAACCCAGAGTAGGCAGCTACAAGAAAGGCGTAATTTAAGGACATCTTAAATAACACTGATGAAAATATGGCTCACCACCAGCCTGCTACCATTCCTGACTTTACTATGGTCAGCATCATACAAGAGAGCTATGAATAGGCATTTTACTATCTGTAAATGATAATCTATCATCTGGCTAGCACTTCAGCATGAATTACTTAAACTCAGTGTGAGCCAATGTGATTTAGCAGAGAAAAGGCCAAGGGAGTAGTAGTATAAGACAGAAACGTATTGATTGCGAGACAAGTGGAGAGTAAAAGGAGATAAGAGATGTCTGACAAGACAGTGACATTCAGCACTACTACCAAGGAATCCCAGCAATCAGTGTTTGGCTATAGGGCACGAGAACCCTAAAAGGTGCTATGAAAGGTTATGTCATCAGGTTGATAAAATCAGGAGAGAGTGGGTACCCAGTTTCTCAAAGAGAGAGTATTTTATCCAAGTCTGTAACGGTTCTAATGTGGTACATATGTAGGGTTTTACACGGGTCATTCTAGTTCAGATTATTTTCTCTGGTATTCTAATATTGAAAAAAGTTAAAATTACATTAACATGTGTGCGTGTGTGTGTGTGTGTGTGTGTGTGTGTGCCTTGTATACCATAATTTGGAGTAATGGGAGGTGAACCTCTTATAAATCTGATTTAGGTTAGATATTACCAAGGGGTTTATTTTTCCAACCACTTCCTTATTCATTTACCCTTTCCTTCACTTTATTTTCATAAATTCATCACATTGTCAGAATAGAAAGCTTCTTAACAACTGCTACGAGGATTCAGCACTTTGTCTTTTGTCTTTGAGCACAAGAATGCCGACACACTCTTCCTAAATAATCCCTAAGTGTTCCGTGCAAGGTGCTGGCAGACGAACATCTCAGATTTACTAATCCCCTCCCCCTCGCCCTTTGCCCAAGTTATTTTTCTGTTGAATGTACAATTCTTCAGAATTGTTTGTGTGAATTTGAAAGACTAAATGGTCATGGTGCAAAGAAGTGTGCGATTATTAAAGCAAAGTATTTTCTAATTCTTTTGTCTCCACTTTCTGCTTCCAATAGCTGACACTAATTTAAATAATAAATAAGCTCCATGGTTACCTTTTGCTCTATTCCATGCTAAACATCAGCACCTGATCTGGTTTCCAGCATTATTGCAAAGACATTTAAGTGTACAGTATAAGATTTTACTTGATTTATTAAAGTAATGAATTAGTTTTATTGTGGGTGATTAAATGTATTTTACTTTTTAAAGCACAAGAACTAGAAAAGAAGAGCATCGTTACAATCTGAAAATAACTAGAAAGATAAGTTCATTAACTTGCCTACATTTGTGCATCATAAAAACCTTGTTAAAAATTACTCCCTAGCCTGCTGTATTAGCTTCTTTATGAGGTAATTTCTCCATACAGTAATAAGATTTTTCTTTTACTCTCCAGTGCATATTAAACCCACTAATCTTCTTTTATAAACTATAGTTTCAGCCACTTTCTCAATTTACTCACTTTAAAGATACACTCCTATTAATATTAAAGGTAGCAAATGCAGATATGAACTTTGCAAAACATGCTTTCGGATTTATGGCACAATCTTTTAACAGTGTACTGGAATAGTACAAAAGGGAAAAAAGCCGTAAATGTCGAGTATGTCTCATGGCAAGCCAAACAATCTCAGTCCCCAGAGAATTAATTTCCCACCCCATTCATTATGTGAATGAACTGTAGACATATTTTCTGCTGTCAGCAAATAAAAACAGAATGGAAAGACTCCGTTCATTGAAAGAAATAAAATAAAATCTTGCACAGAAACCACACAGTCGTCAACGGTCTGATTGATATGGATTATTGGTATCCTGGGGAAAGGACAACTGGTAGCCATTTCTACCTGTGGGTTGATCTCTAAGGGTCAAGATTTTCATTTTGTATCCAGAATCAAATAAGTCATGTATGAGGTTGATTATTCAGTCTTTCGAAGATCGAATTCCAGTTATTTTGGTTATATCCCTTGTTTCTATAATTCTTCTAAAATATCCAATATTTTAAACAGTTTATTATTTAAAAATGGCAATAAGTAATTAAGCTAATACGGGGCTTCAAACGTCCTCAAATGGGTAATCCATCTTGGAAATAAATTAAGTCAAATTGTCATAGAAATCTATTTTAAAAGAGGACGCAGAAACAGCTGCTCTGACCTTTTCCCTTCCATTTGACTTTAAGGTGAAAAATAAGACCTTCCCTATTGCTCAGTAGTTGGGCTTATGTTGTTCACTGGATAACAGAGATTTAAAATTTTTTCTGTTTGTATGCAGAACTGGGGAATGGCATTTGAAATGTATGGGAAAGGCAAAATTGCTCATATATAAAGTTTCTTGCAGATCAACAAAAACTAGAGAAACACCTCAGTAGAAAAAAAGAAGTTTTAATTGAAGAGATCATACAAAAGAAGGAATATAATGGGCCAATAAATATATGGGGGGAAAAGTCCCACCTTTCTACCAGTTAAAAATACAGATTAGAAATTTTAATTTTTTTCCAACTTCAGATTGACAAAAATTAAAAATAATGGAAATAATTTATTGTTCAGAGTTTAGGAAAACAAACTCTCCTATGTTGCTCATGCCTGCAATCTTTTGAGAAACTTTTAACAACATGTAAAAAAAAAAAATTAAACATGCATACTATTTACCCAGCATGCCTAAGGATGCATTTGGATGTATCTAGAAGATGATGGTGAGAAGGAAGAAAAAATTGGTAACAATGCAATGTTCACCAATACTTCGGTAATTATGATACATTTAAAAATACTGGAACATATTCAGCCATTATTTTATTTGCCAACATTGAAGGATTTCTATTACGCGCTGAGTAGAAAACAAATGATCAAACAGTACACATTGTACAGTGTGGGCTTTTCTTCAAAAGTACAAATATATACATATACATTTTCATTAAAAAAAAAGAATATACACTAAAATGCTAGCAATAGCTATTGCTGTGAAACAGAATAATGGGTTGTAAGTAGCCTGGGCTGATTTTCATTAACATTCTGCTATGCCCTTTTCTTTCCACCTATTAACCACATTGAATAAATAAATGCTTGGAAGCTAACTTCAATCTTCTATGGAATATATGATTACTGCCACAAGAAATTAAAGCCCAGATATATCTTTAACTTTTGTAGGTAACACAAATCATTCAGCTATCTGTAAACATACATATGATAGAATAATAACATATGGGTGAGGTCTCTGACATTTAATAGATACTCAAAAAATAATGTGTCAATAATGTTAAAGATAAATGAACTTAAGCTAACATTAAGTTAACATCTATGCCATTTTTATTGAGTTAGCAGATTAAGATCATAAGTAATTATTTCCTCTTTTTTCAAAATTTTGAGTATGTTATTACAAGTTAGAATTTATAACATCTTAGAGTCTAAAAGTTTTACACATATTAAATCTAACACTACAGAAGTTGGCAAACTACCACTTATTCATCTAAAATAAAAACATGGAATAAATTTTAAGTAGAATTTCTCCAAATTTGCTTCTTCTGTGTGTGTGTTTATGAGTGTGTGTCTTTTAAAAAGAAATTATAAGGCCTTATTTAGATAGGTCAAATAATTGTCTTAATTGCCACACTCTATGGAGAGATACTTTATCGTTGAAAAGTTTTAACTTTTTTTAAAACAGGAATTTGTATCTTTATTTTTACATTTATCTAACAAGAGTTTTATGTTCTCTTATTCTTCCCTCTTGCTCTCTACTTTCATTTCTTCTTCAGGCTAATTTGTTGTTCATTCCTACAATCAATCACATAAGCCTTCCTCCTGGTATATTTTCGAGAGAGAGAGAGAGAGAGAGAGAGGTTTGTGTGTGTGTGTGTATGTGTGTGTGTGTGTGACTTTCCCTGGAGCTGCTGTCGTCTTTTCTTGGACCAGATATTACATTTCTCTTCCTTATTTCTATAAATCTGCATTCTACTTTAGAATTCCTTCTTTCATTTACGTCCCATATTCTGAATGAGCAGATTATCCCAGCATGAACATCCCAATACAATTTCTTTGGACTCTTCCATTTAGCCAGGTGTTACTTGATTCTTTCTGCAAAGCCATCAGGAAAGGAGCTTTCTCTGAGATGGTCCTATCAAGAATCCATATTTTGTAGGCCCCTCTCTTCAACAAAAGTGGGTAGTTTGGTGAAAAATAAACTAAAATAGAAGTCAGTGCTAGAAGTTAAAGATAAAAAAACACAGGTGAACAAAATTCAGTAGGTATGCATGGTTGGTAAGAATTACAGAAACCTTGACTTCTACCAGTGAGAATACAAAGCGTAAGTCAGTGTGGAGACTTCTAGACCTTTGTTCTATTTCTAGCCACTTGTGCCTCTTGCATAGTAGGTCATCAGTTAGTATTTGTGGAACAAATAAATAGGTGATGGAGGGTGGGCTGGCCACTCTGAATCAGAGGTTTAAATGCTGAAAGAAGCAATCAATCTTCCTTACATCTGTTTTTTTCCAAGAGAAATCTAACACTGTTTCATTACAGTCACTGTTCTTGTATCTG
The DNA here is from genome assembly GCF_037043125.1 of Eumetopias jubatus. Taxonomy (NCBI): domain Eukaryota; kingdom Metazoa; phylum Chordata; class Mammalia; order Carnivora; family Otariidae; genus Eumetopias; species Eumetopias jubatus. The sequence goes on from NW_028274807.1 coordinate 113,557,769, forward strand.
GTCTTAATAAAAAAATATATATTTTAATAGTCTCAGAACCCATTACATTTGGCTATCCTAAGCTGTTTCCACCTGCAGCCTTTACACAGGCTTTAAATAAGTCTTTTCTGATTAAAGAAGGACAGACCAGGTTGGCATCATTAATATGAACTGTTCCTCCCTTCTGAGTACATATGTTGCTCCTAATGACAGATGGGAGCATTGGCTGGTTACACAGACTGCAAAGACTGAGGATTATAGGGCAAAAGGGATGCTAAAATAATAAAAGACCAGTTCTGGTATTGTAAGCAAGTGTGGAAGAAATTTCTTCACCCTTGCTTGCCACTGGCCCCAACAAGGGATTTGGGGGGGGGGATGAGGGGGTGTTGCTATGTGGCAAATATGTTGACCAACACACATTATAAGTGGACTGTAATGGTAGGCTTATTTGTCTAAGACATTAAAGTTACCCTTTTTAGTTAAGTGTTTTATTCTGGCATTTTGGAAAGATACATGATGCCAAACAGAATATTTATAACAAACCTTTTAAGATTTATTCTCATCTATTTTTGCCCTCAAAGGTCATTTCATAAAAGAGATCAAAAGGCAGCTTCTTCCAGGCCAGCTCAGTGGGTGGCCAGAAACAGATTAAGTACTAACAGAGCCCGGAAGAAGTACAAATCTGTAGGACTTGTTTTACACAGTTCCATAAGATATTGTCTCGATTACTATGCCACATAATTATATATATGAAGTAGTTTAATTATAACTGATATAATAAAAAAGCATTAAAAATGATCTTGAAACAAGCTTACCAAATGGGCTTCCTGTGAATATCTAAATCCTTTACTGGTGGTAATTTGTTTATGCAGCAATTTAAAGATCTTCAGGAACCCTTACATCATTTGGGGGTTAAACTCTACCCAAAAGAATAGTTTCTATCTTTCCAATTGCTAAAGTTCTACTGTCGAGAAAATCTGAACATTTGGTTTATTTATTTTCCAGACCAGTACAGATTAATTAGCTAAAAGTTTGAATTTGAAGTTTGTATTCCCCCCATTTTTTTTCTATATCTTGTTACTTTTGTAGGTCCATTCAGTCAGCACTACTGTGTATCATCTACGTGCAAGGCACTATGCTAGACTTTTTTGGTATACAATGATGAAAGGGACATGTTAGCTAACTTCAAGGAGATAAAACCCAAAAGGAGAATCACACGTGTTAAAAACAAAAGAAAACAAAACAAAAATGTAAAAGATCTCTTGCAGTCTGAAGAATGCTAAAAAGAGGTGCTTACAAAGTATGGTGACAGCTCAAAGGACATGCACAACTCCACCAAGAGGTTCAGAGAAGGCTTAAGTTCAGTTAAAATAAGTATTAACAAGTGAACCGCAGTTTATCAAGAGAATGACAAGGTTTCCAAAGGAGGAAGAAAAAAAAAAACTATTTGGAGGGAAAGGAAACAATACGTGCACAGGTGAAACAGGGAACTGAAAGAAGTGGATGTAAGTAGATTGAGGGTATGAGAAAGGGCACGAGGAAAATGAAGACAAGCAAATAGATGGGAGTCAAGTTAGAGACGACTCTCACTCTTTACAAAGAGCCACCAGCCAAGTAAGAAGAGAGGTGACAAGCGTTGTAATGCAGACAAATAGCTGGGAGTGTATTGGAGAGCAATGGAAAAGAAACATGAAGTGGAGAGAGTGATTGTGTATGTTTCAGTACTTCAGGGAAGAGGTGATTAGGTGATCACCTGAGAGAGCATGGGGAGGAAGGAACAGATCTGAAAGGGATGCTGGATGAAGTAGCAAAAGGACTTCACAAGTTTTGTGAGTGCAATCTCCCAGTTGTGCCAATAGCCACTGATGGAAAATCAGAAGGAGGGGCAGATAAAAGAAGCACAACACTGTTAGAATCAGCTTCGTAGGGCAAAATGATGTCTTATGTTAACAATAGACTGCCAGGATCGGGTATAATGTGATTCATGCACATGCTGAAATCGAGAAATCCATACATGACCCAAGGGTATGGGAAGGTAGAGATTCAGTGACAAGTGTGGCAGAATAATGGTCACCCAAAGATGTCCATGCCCAAAAGCCCAGAACCTGCGAATATGTTGCTTGCATGGGAAAAAATGTTTTACTGATGTGATCAAGGTTAAGGACTTTGAGATGGGGAGATACCAGGTGGATTCAATCTAATCACACAAGTCTGAAAAATGGAAGAGGAAGGCAGGAGAGTGGGCCAGAGAGATGCGGTATAAGAGGGCCTCACTTGCCACTGTAGACTTTGAAGATGGAAGGAAGGGAGCCACGAGCCAATGAATACAGATGCCCTCTACAAGATGGGAACACTCTTCAGCTGACAGCTTGAAAGGAAACTGGGATCTCAGGCCTATATAATCAATGAACTGAATTTGCCAACAACCTGAATAAACAGGTAACAGATTCTTCCTTAGAGCCTCCGGAAAGGAACACTGCTTGCCAACACTTTGATTTTAGTCTAGAGGGATCCATAACAGACTTCTGACTCACGGAACTTTAGAATACTACGTTGTGTTGTTTTAATGCACTGAGTTTGCTGTAATTTTGTTACAGCAGCAATAGAAGACCAATACACCAAGTTAGAACATAGGATGAAGGAAAATTATGCGAGAAGGGGCTCAGGTGGTGGCAGTAAAACTTTGAGTCACAGAGCAGAATTGTAAAAGCATTTTTGTCTTCATTGTAAATAGCAAAATACAGAATTTTTCCATATGCTTAACTGGGAAGTACCTAGGTTTGTTGTCCCAATGCACGTCTCTTAATATAACTTGGAAAACTTTGTTCATATAAAATAGTAGAATAATATAGCACTGATTATAAATATTTTATTTATTTACATCTACCTCATTACCAGTAGACAGAATTATCTAACAAAAATATGTATAATGGAATAAAATTTAATGTATTGTCAGGGATCTTTTGCATGCAAGTAAAAGAAAGCAACTAGAAGTAATAACCTACATGGGAATTTATTATAAGGATTTGAGAATGGTCCAGAGAATTTAGGGACAGGAATGCAGCTCTGCCTCAGGACCAAATGGACATGAAACCAAATGTGGCCGGCACATTCCCTAAGTGTTTAACAGTGGTCTTGCCCAGCATCTGTTCCACCCTGCCCTCTCACTATTGACTGCCTTCCTTTGTTCTTGATCTACAAGGTAGCACAAGGTCATTAAGTGCACCACGTTTTAATTTTATTAGAGGTCCCTGAAGAAAGATTGACTTGACTCTCTCTGCCCCAAGTCTAAACCAAAGAAAAGAGACTCATTTGGTCCAGGTTAGGTCAGGGCCCAAACACCTGTGGCCAAGAGTGAGGTTATGTCAGGTTAAGTAGATCCATGAGGCGGTGGGAAAAGGAAATTTCCACCTAAGGGATGCTAGTCAAGTCAGTTTCCTATATAACCATTATAAATAGATAAAGAGTATAAAACGGAAAATAAAGATAGAATGGTAGAATAAAGCCAGTGTTAAAGTTGATACACAAAATTGCACACCAGAAGGTCTTAGGCCAATTGTTAAAGGGGGTTGTATATTTGTTTCTAAACTTTATAAAGTCAAACTAAAGGTGAAGACATAATCAGCTCAAAATTCACCACTTCTCTAAGATAAAACCACCCAATAGCTAAGGAAAAGGAAATTCTTTTAGGCATTTAAGTTTGAGAAAAATTTCCCAGAATGGATTCTTTGTGTGATATAATGGACAATATCCTAAAAAGCATTATAAAGTACAGCTGGAAACTTATATTCAGCTGTTTCTAATGGACTCTTCACTGCAGTCAATGTCATGGACATCAGCAATATTTGCTGACTGGCCACCTGTTAATAGATGGAAAGCATTAAGTTTATCTATTAAGCCTAATCATTGTTTCTAATTTTGAAATTAAAACATATGTTGATCATAGAGTCCAACTAATCTTCTGTTAATATTTATTGTGAATGTTGAAAATATCAATTTCATACAAAGGTAAAATCTCATTATATTAATCCAATTAGTATGAAAGACGATGGTGTCCTGGTTAATGTTCAACAACCAGTTCTAGGTGGTGTTGGGGTGGGAGGGTTGGATGGTGCCTTACTTTGTAGAGTTCATTGATTTCTACATTGTAAATACTTTTTTTTAAAGATTTTATTTATTTATTTGATAGAGAGAGAGATCACAAGCAGGGGGAGCGGCAAACAGACGGTAGAGGGAGAAGCAGACTCCCTGCCGAGCAGGGAGACCGATGTGGGGCTGGATCCCAGGACCCTGGGATCATGACCTGAGCCGAAGGCAGACGCTTAACCGCTTAACCAACTGAGCCACCCAGGCGACCCTATATTATAAAAACTCTTACACTAACCGATTTCAAGTGAGCAGTGGGATAGCACTGAATGTGGAGTTGGAAAGAAATGTGCAACAGCACACCACTATATAGTATTTCTACCACGCAGATACGATAAACATAAATAAACTCAAGATATAGGTAATAGTAAAATGTAGCAAATAATTAGGAAGTGGTAAATTTTTAGTATTTGTTACCCAATTTATTTGTAAGTATATCATTTAAATTTAATAATGGCTGGATTTAACAACTAGTTTTCAAAGTTCCTGAAAATGTAGCAATCAGCTCTTACGAAGTCGTACAGGCTGCTCTATGACAATACTGGAAAACCAACACCAATCAATTGTTTTCTAAAATGATAAATCCGGGGCGCCTGGGTGGCTTAGTTTTTAAGCGTCTGCCTTCGGCTCAGGTCATGGTCCCAGGGTCCTGGGATCGAGCCCCGCGTCGGGCTCCCTGCTCAGTAGGAAGCCTGCTTCTCCCTCTCCCATTCCCCCTGCTTGTGTTCCCTCTCTTGCTGTGTGTCTCTCTCTGTCAAATAAATAAATAAAAATCTTAAAATAAAATAAAATAAAATAAAATGATAAATCAGTTAGGATATGCAATATGGACCACAATTGGCTGTAATGTAGTGGAATCAGCAAACAGTACTGAGGACATTTTTTTAAAGCTGTTTTGTCCCAGTACAGGAATAAACATCTACTTTATTGTGGCAGGTGGCTTCTTAGCAGTGAGGCAGGTTTTGTTTTGATGGTTTATAAAACAATTGAATTTGATGCAGTCTGAATGTACTTCAGCATTCACTCAGAGTCTCTAGATTTTATTACCTGATTCACTATTTTAGTTTTCAATAATAAAACCTACTTTACTATTTTAAGTCATCCAGGAAATGTAGCCTTCTGAAACCTCCATCACTAACTCCTTCCTCCCAACTGCATATATTTTTATGAGAGAATATTTGGAAAATATGGGATTTCTTAGGAATGTAGCTATTTGCTAATAGCTTAACACACTAACATTTAAATTGTTTTCTTAGATGCTGGAGTCTTAAATTTATCACATGTAAGAAACTAAAGCAATGGGGTAAAATGTGAAGATGATACATTTTTAAGAAAGAAACAAAATTGGCTGATAAAACAACTCTATAAAATATTCAAAAATACTAACAGAATAAAGCTTGTTATGTGTATGTACTACACTATTATGCAGCATATGGAGTTATGGAAATTGAACATCTCGTTCAAGAGATCTAAAAACAGGAGGAAAAAAATGCCATACCAGAACCAAGAACAGAAAGATAAAGTTCAAACATATGTGAAAATTTCTGAAAGTTTGGTATGTGGCTGATGAAAAATTCAAGCTATTGGGTTCCCTGAAGGGAGTAATATTTTTGCACAGGTATAAACAGCTACTGTCCAAAGAATTACGTTCACTTGCAGTTTTGATATAGTTTGATGAGATAGAAACAGGATAAAGAAGAGTGAGGAGAATAGAAGGGATGGTACAGAAATGAAAACATGGTTACCACCAGAGATTTGGAGCAGCATTTCCCAGGTACTAAGAGCCATCATCATGAAACTCTTGATGAATTTCCTCTCTCCACTTTATTATTTATCATCAACAGACAAGGAATCAATGCAAAATCATTTATGTGTAGAGACTATGTTAGAAAGACTTTTTTAAAAAATAAGTATTTATTGATTTATTTTGAAAAATATTTTATTTATTTATTTAAGTTAACCCAATGTGGGGCTCGAACTCATGACCCCAAGATCAAGAGTCACATGCCCTACCAACTGAGCCACCCAGGCATCCTGATAAAAAAATGTTTTGTATAAAATTTTCAATTGCTAGAGACCTCATCATAACCAGTATTTTGTAGTGACCTCATTTCTCCTATGTTTCACCCATGCTATAAAATAGAAAGCTATTCATACTGGTTAGAATACATATGTCATAGCAATTTAAAGTGAACACTGGAGTAAGACCAACTACATGCAAATCCCAGGTCTATCCTTTACCAGTTGTATAAAGTTAATATTTAAACTCTTTATGCATCAGATTCCCCACTTAATATGAGGGGGTTAACAATAACTAATTCACAGGACTGTGGTGAAATTTTAATAAGTTAATATACTGTTTAACGAATTAAATATATACATATATATTGGACAGGGTTCAATAAATATCAGCAATTGTCATGATCCTAATCACAATCATCAACATCATTGTTATATTATTACTATGAAAAGAAGACCATAAGTTCACATACATACACCACCTAAAATGTTGAGAGAATGTCAGCTAAAAACGTTCTAAAGTTGAAGCCTATGATGATTGTTTAGATAGTCCCCAGAGGAAAATTGTTAGGAACTATCTATCAAAATAAAGGGTTGGTGGAGTGACCCCACAAGACGGATACAGAAGACAAAAATCTTACAGCTGGACCTAATAGCCCAAGCTCCTGGCACTACTCCCACATCTTAACCTCGTCTGACCTGGTGGAAAAAGGATCTGGGCAAGCTGCCCCCATAGCTCTGGGGAAACCACCCCTAGATGGAGCAGTTTAATTGAACATTCCAAAACTTCCTAAAGTTCCATGATGGGATCATGTCATCCTCACCCAAAGAGCCTAGAGCTGTTTTTTGCCACCCAAGGAATATTTGTTCCATCACTGTGCTCCAAGAAACTGGGTTTAAACTACTATTTTTTCGCATTCCTCAAAGGAGAAGCAATGTAGCTATATAAATATATATATATAAATATTTTAACTTTTTTCTTAACTTTAAAATCTGTATGGGACAAGACTAGAATATAGGGGGCAAAGTTTGATAGCTTTGATTAAAGAACTGAAATTCTATTCACATCCCAAACAGTGTAGGCTGTGTGTGTGTGTGTGTGTGTGTGTACGTTTTGCTCAATGAACGGATGTGAACTAAAATAAAGGCCTAAAAAGAATGATCAGCTTCAAACTTAAGAATAATCCTGGAAAGTGATTTGAAGCATTTTTGAAAAGAAAATTATTAGATAAGCTAAATAAGATTAGAAGAAATTTGTCCTTAAAAAAGGAAAATCCAGGGAAGCATGCCTAGATATGAAAAGATGGACTGAGAGTGATGCCGTACTGGGTAAAACACTAACAAGATCATAGTAAAGATAGCCTGACAAGTTATTTACACAGATTCAGAGTAGTGGTGGATGGAATAAACGTGAGCTCGTACTCTCTTAGCTAAACTTGCGTGGAGAAAAAACTATCAGAAAGAAAATTAATGAACCGGTGCTGTGTAAAATTGACCAATGCCACTGGCTCTTAAATATGGCTAAATATAATTGCCCAAAAGGGACATGACTTTTTTCTTATATTTTTGCATTATTTTTTCAAAATGCATTAAAGATCCTTGCCCCAAATAAAAATTCTGCTTTTGTCTTTTATCTAAAGAAAAATCTATAGCCTGTTGGATTTAAATCTAGGTTTTCAACCCAGTCCCCAGTTTCACATTTACTGTTTAATAAGCTCCACCCTGTGAATAGGTTAGCATCTGTCTACATAGTTTACAGGAGCAGATCAAACACACTTCCTTATTTACCAAAGAAATGACACTGTAGACCACTCCTATCACTGGACTCAAATAGCATCCTAACAGCTCAGCAAAAACCAAACACAGAAGGTCTGGTGAGCAGTACCACTGCTATCTTGATCAAATTGGCCTTCTACTTGGACACACAAGTAAAACGTACGTTAAGTCCCTTGTAGTTAAAAGTGGTTCCTTGAATATCTGACTACTAAACTGCCACCTGCTTTGAAGCTCGAGTTTTATGGCCTATTTATTTACCAATCTGGGATCTGAAGAGTTGGAGGCCTGATACCTAGCACCACTGATGATAGTAATTAAAGAAAACAAAATATGTTGCTCATTATCAGACTATGAGAAACATTTTTTAATTTTATGTTTTTTCTCTATTCTCCCCAAAATAGTTCTGACAATTTGTTTTATTAAGAAGTTACATATACCCTTGTGATGTGTGTGTGTGTGTGTGTGTGTGTGTGTGTGTGTGTATGTGTATTACTTTAAAATGGGGAGATATATTGTATAGCTATAGAAAAAAAATCTTAAAAGGAAAAGAAAACCTCTAGGCAGAAAATGAATCTGAGGCAATTTTTAAATATTATCTATACAATTTATGAGTATTTCATGAATACCAATAATCTATTCTCTTGTTGAAAGCCAAAGTCAGCAAAATCTTAGTTGAAATTTAAGAACTACTAAATATTTTTACTCTATTCCTTTTAAGGAGAGTGGAAAATATCATGCCACCCAATCCATAAAGATACTCAATTTGAAATACTCATAAATAAAATTGTGGTTTGCAAGTTCCTTCAAGTCTCACTCGTTTTGTACATTTATGTTTGACTGGACAGTGAACACTCAGCTAGTACTCCAGAAATCTAATTGAAATTAAATAAGCAGCCCAGGTGTGCGGTTTCACTTTATTCTTTTCTTTTTTTGTCCACTCATCAGGGGTTGCCCCAGGTTCTATGCTAAGTTCTGCATGTACTACACTAAACAGTCTCATATAATCTACTAAAACTCTATCAAGGGAATGACTCCAGCTGTTGACTAAACATTTTATTGTGGAAATTAAAAATGTAAAATTAAAATCAAATTGTACAAGCTATCAATACTGTTGACTACAAAAATGTGGTCTGTCTTCCCTCTGCCTCATTTACCTCTCTGTAAGTCGCTTATACTTGTCCACTGTCTGCACATCTGGAATGATTTCCCCTTGGCCCGGGTAGACTTAAACCGATTCTTCCACCCACCCTTGTCTAGTTTCTCTTATAACCAAAGGTGTACAATTCAAGGTGTCTGTCAGGAATGAAGGTGGCCATTTGTCCTGGAAGTAGACAGGGTCACTGGACCATGTCCTCTCCAAAAACTCAGTTGCTATAATGTGGCACTAATTGGAAATTACATCAATCTGTCGATTGATAGACAGACAGACATAAACTTTTATGGATATAGGACTGAGCTTCCAAAAGAAGGTCTGCTTTTTAAGGAACGAGACCACAACGTGTTCCTCAGTGTTGTAACACCAGAAGCCCAGAAAGAGAAAAAGAACAGTGGGAGTAAAGCACATTGGACATGCCAATAAATGAATGATAAATTATTAAAGCATGATTGGAAATATTGCCATTTTTCATAGCTGTCACTTTCAGTATAAAAGCATCAGCACATTAAACTAGTTACTGCTTTTTCATAATTGAGACTTTAGCTTCTAGCTGTGCCCTGCAGCTTTTCATTAATCACTGAGACTGAAGTTCAAGCTCAGTGACAGCTTAGAAGGCATTAAACGGGCAAAGTATTTTCCAGGTACAGTTAGGAAAGGCCTTTTAGTCCTATAATCCATAGCTAATTGTTTTTCAAAGTCTCTAAACACAATCTACTTCTGGCGTTTCCTAGTGACAGAATTAGCTGCAAACTGGTTTTTTTTTTTTATCTTCCCAGGCTTTCTCTCACTAAAATCTATTGAGAGGCCTATTGTTAGCTGCATAAAACAGGTGCAAAATGACTGTGATATGTAAAACTGTAACTGATACTTCACCAAGGAAACATTTATTAGGTTGCCTCTGAAACAATACTTCCTGAATACTTATTCTAATCATACCATTTAATTTGTCATAAAAGAAACAAGATGGCATGAAACTTTGCACACAGGCCGAGTTCACTTTTCTAATGGGAAAAAAAAAAAAAAGACTCCTTTGGATCTCTTAACAAATGCAACCGAATCTTCACCCGACATGAAGTAAGACTGCGGCTTCCCACATTTACACTTGGAACTCCAAGATTCCCAGCATAAGCCCCTCTGTTGCTTTGGTTTGCCAATTTTTTTTCTTCCTTTTCTGAAAAGTGTTGTACATCAGATTTTAATGGATGTGCCAAAACATTCTTTCTTTTGTATAACAAATTATCAAGAGCATTGAGGTTCATTAATTATGTCATCTAATTGGATTGAGGCAGGTGCAAAATACCTCAGATGAAGTGGTCACTGGCAAGAAGGCCTAAGTGCAAGTTTTTCTATTAGAAACCAGCATGTCTCCAGACTCTTGGAATTACTTTGTACTTATTGATTAATGGCCATAATTTATTACAGTGCAGAAGATCTTGCATTGAGTTAAATGTGTGATTAATCAATTTTCCATCAAATTATGAACAGCAGACCAGTTGCCGGAAAGAAAATACCAAGTGCATTTTCCCATGGTGTAAATATATCAGGACTTCAGCTAATAACTGTCTATCACTTGCTTAATATTCCCTGTCACACTGATAAATGTCATCTCCACAAATGGGCCACAGGTAGCAATGATGGAAAGACCACCAAACATGTTTTATAGCTGCCCTTCTTATATAATGAAATACTCTTTGAATCCATCTCAAAACAATTTATTAATGCAAAATTCATTTCTGCCTTCAGCTTGAAATACATCATTGTTAAGTCAACAATATTATATAAACTGATAACTGATATTGAGGAAAGAAAACCTTAGGCGAGAGGGAGATGAATTTTGGACTTCCTGCGCACCGGAGCTCTTTTTTAGTTCCCGTCAAAAATTCAGACATGTGACTAATTGTTGTCAACTCTAATCTGCTTTGAAAGCATAGCACATGTGTGGGGTGGGGCTGCCACAGAGACCTGCTGATTGAAGAGAACGCAGTTTGTTCCAAAGGTTAATTTCTTTGGTTAAATAACAGGTACTGTGAGGGTTCGCCACAGTAATTGTCTCCTTTGAGCAAGGGTACTTTATCTTACAACTAAATTAGGTGGATGCTACCTCCGAAAAAGTACAAAATGCAAATCAAAGCCGTAAGATAAAAGAGCAGTACCTGAGTCAGTCATGTTTTGGGAAAATGAACTTGTATTAAAACCTATAGAAATAAAAACTGATAAGATAAAGATTTAACTGAGGCAAGTAAATGACAGCGATCAGTCATTGAGCCATCCCAATCCAGAAAGTGTGGAGCAATACATATAACAACTCTAAAGGAAGCTGAACCGATACTAAAGACGGGTCCTAAGAATGCTAGAGCAGGAGAATCAGGATCATCATTCCTCCTCTTCGGGGAGCAGGGAGACAGATGAGCCCAGGGGGTGAAGCTTGCTGTGTGGATCCCTGTTGGTGAGACAACAGCTCTCTCTTGGTGATGTTAGATCCCCAGCTCCGTGAGGTTAGGTTACGTTAGAGCATTCACGCTTTCTGTATGAGGACGTGAACATTTGGCCAAACTCCCTGGAAGAAGTTCACTCTGTGGCATACCTGTAAGTTTCATCCTGACATTTTAGGCACTCTGCCCTGAAGTTGGATTCTACGCTACCTTATCTGAGATTAGAGTGTTTTTGTCTTAAGCCCGTCCCTAAATACGATGCAACTTGCCCTATCTTGAGAAGGCTTGGTTCTGTTAGGATAGTAGTCAGACCTGGTGTAAAGCTTTGCAAACCACTTTCCCTATTGTCACAGTCTCTTGAGCTGAGTGAATTATGATGTCTCAGAATCTATTCTTCTCCAAGAGTAGTCACATCCTCTTCTTAAATTTAGATTCCCTAGTTTCTAGACTACATGTGCAAGGAGAATAAGAACTGGAAGGCACATCTAGAAGCTCTTTCTAGCCCCATTCCCATCTACTGTATGATTTGGCACACATCGTCTTGGAAATAGTTCCCCAGCCCTCTTTAATGCCATGCAAGGGATTTATTTTAGCTCTTTAATTCCAGTTCCCTCCTCCTGTGTTGTATAGAATCTTTAAGTATGTTGGATGTTTTATGCTATGTCTTAAAATTCTGTAATTCCTCAAGCTCAAGTCTCAATCGTTTTAACACCTATTAAATCTCTCCAGCTAGAAGGGATCAAACTTCTCCTTGGAAGAAGGGGGATTAGGGCTTTCCATGTGCCTAGCAAAAGTGTATATTACACAGATCTTTTCTTAGTCCCATGGAATTTTCAAGTTGAATCTTATTCTGACACTTATCTTAATATTTTTCTTTGGTCACACCATACTTAAGATAGACCTCAAACTTGCCACACAGGAGGAAGTTTTTGCTTCAGGGAGGTGAGCTGGCCTAAGGAACACGTGACCGTAGGGAAGAAATTGGACCCTCTGTGCATTGCTGGTGGGAATGTAAAATGGTGCAACCGCTGCAGAAAATTATACGGGATTTCCTCAAAAAATGAAACACAGAATTACCATATGATCCAGCAATTCCACTTCTGGATATAGGCCCAAAAGAATTGAAAGTAGAGACTCAGATATTTGAACACCCACGTTCCCAGCAGCATTGTTCACAACGACCAAAAAGTGAAAACAATCCAAGCATCCATTGACAGATGAATGGATAAACAAAATATGGTTCACACATATAGTGGAATATTATTCAGCCTTGAAAGGAAATTCTGATACATGCTGCAACATGACTGAACCTTGAAAACGTTGTGCTAAGTGAAACAAGCTAGTCACAAAAGGATAAAAATGGTATGATTCTACTTGTTTTCTTTTTTTTATTTTAAAGATTTTATTTATTTGACAGAGACACATCGAGAGAAGGAACACAAGCAGGGGGAGTGGGAGAAGCAGGCCTCCCGCCGAGCACGGAGCCCGATGTGGGGCTCGATCCCAGGACCCTGGGACCATGACCTGAGCCGAAGGCAGACGCTTAACGACTAAGCCACCCAGGCACCCACGTATGATTCTACTTCTATGAGGTTCCTAGAGTCATCAAATTCATAGAGACGGAAAGTGCAATGGTGATTGCCAAGGGTTAGGGGGAGGAGAAAATGGGGAGTTATTGATTCATGGGTAGAGTTTCAGTTTTGCAAGATGAAAAGAGTTCTGGAGATGGGTAGTGATGACGGTTGCAAGCATTGTGAATGTACTTAACACCACTGAAAGGTACACTTGAAACGGTTAAAATAGGAAATTTTATGTTATGTAAATTTTAGCATCATTTAAAACGAGAAAAAGAAAAAGAACAAGAACACATGACTATAATAAAGACGGGGCAAGTGGGAAAAAAGACAACAGCTCAGAGGTGGCCTTGCTAGTTTGGGCTTGAACCCCCTCTCCCAAACATGGTACAGACCCTGGAAAGGTATGGCCAGTCCCTTTTGTGCAAAATGCAACTGATCTATATGCAGAGAGACATGGAAAGTTCAATTATGTTACATATCATTCGTTGAGTACATTTTTGCCTCTCAACATAGCCAAACAGGTAGAAGAGCAGCCAGATTGGCAGGCACCATGCAGCAAGCAGTGTGTAAATCTGGAATATTTAATTTCTGGGTACCATGATTCTCTAGTGGCTTCAGGTTTGGAATCCGATTCACATTTAAATATATGACTCCTGCTGTCATAGCAATGGAAAGAGGGGATACCCCAGAGGGACAATCGTTACTCGTGTTATGGACTGAATGTTTATGTCCCCTCCCCCCAAATTAATATGTTGCAATCCTATCCCACGATGTGATGGTATAAGAGGTGGAGCATTTGGGAGGTGATTAGAATTACAGGAGGTCATGAAGGTAGAACCCTCAGGAATAGAATTAGTGAAGCCCTCGTGGTTGGGACTCCTTAAGGGAGTCACAAGAAAGCTTGCTTCCTCTCCCACCCTTCTGCCATGTGAGGATACAACAAGGTGGTGGCACCTAGGAAGAGGAAGCAGGCTCCCACCAGACACTGAACCTGTTGGCACTTTGATCTTGGACTTTCCAGTCTCCAGGACTGAGAAATAATTTCTGTTGTTTATAAGCAACCCAGTCTATAATATTTTGTTATACCAGCCTGGACAGACTAAGAGAGCTTGCCTCCAAAGGATTATGGTGGGGTTGAAACAAAAGTTAAGGGTTACCACCAGATCTTCCAATGAAAGCAAAAATTACAGACATTTATAAGAAAACTTCCAATGTTTAAATTTTGAAAAATGATACAAAAAAAAAAAAAGGATCCTTTGAAATACTATGCATGTTTTAGCCTGGTGACAAACTCAGCCTTTGAATCAACAGTTTATCCCTTCTGTTTTAATGGATAAGGTCAAATCCTTTACCTAGACTATATTATTTTTCTAAACTAAACTGGTTAGAAGCGACTCTTCCATCTCTAAACTCACAGATACATTGTATCCATCCATACACAGATACCTCTTTCTTTAATGTTCCTGTGTGTGTGTGTGTGTGTGTGCGCACGTGTGTGTGGTGTATGTGTAATTTTGATTCCTATAATCCACGCCACTTGAGGATAGAATAGAATTATATATATCTACGATGTTTAATACAGTACCTTATACCCATGATCTGCTAAATAAACACTTGCTAATGTATAAATGTCCGAATCAATGAATGTGAACTGAGGGGGTGATGACCTCAAATAACAGCCTGCATTATACTAGAAGCATATTTCCGAAGTCCAAATTCGTTTGCAATGTTTTCTTTTTCCCAATTTGTAGACTTATTTATATGCAAAGTTTACATCATTTATCTTTGTCTCCCTCCCCCTCTCTCTTCCATGTACTAAGTGCTAAGGTATATCGATTAATTATTTCAGTCCTATTTAACTGTTGGTTAAATGCCCCCAATTCTACATACTAACTCATTTAATCGTCATACAAATCCTGTGATGCGGGTGCTATTATTGTCCTTAATTTCAGATGAAGAAACCGAGAGGACAGGAACTCGCCTGTGGTCACAGAGCAGGTAGTGGTGCCCCGACTGGGTGGTAGGCAACAGCCACATCGCGTGGTCTCCAAAACGCCTGGAAGGCACTGCCTCTGTGCCTGGCAGTGAAAGCAGGAGGATAAAGATGTCTGTGGCTCTTACTCTTTTCAGCTGTTTCAACATTTCAAAATGTAGCTTTTGCTTTGGCTCTTGTTTTCATTTTTATTTTCTTCCATTCTTTTCTAACAAAAGACATGTAATTGCATTTGTCAAATCAGGCTTGAAGTGAAGCCACAGGTTTGTCACCAATACAAGACTTCCGCAAAAATCAAGGGAAACTTACTGTGAGAATCAATTGGCTATACCAGGAATTTACAATAGAGTGTTACATATTTCATTAGTATTTATAAATTGTATCTAAATCCTTTATATCAGTAAAATCTACAGTAAACATACGTACATATATATAGTCATACCTTTTGTCCCAGAGAACTGGTTGTTAAACCTTTACCGTATACCACTGTCTTGGAGAAAGCGCAGGCATATCTGAGCGTGAGCTAAGGAGAAGCTGAGCTGCAGATACATTTCCTTTGGCTTAGTGCGATATATTTATTAGGTTTGCAGTCACTTCCATGTATAGCTAAGCGATTGTTAGCCATACACATTTAGGAAAGGCTTCTATAAATATTTCAGTTGCTCACTGTGCTGACTTACTCAGTACAATGACATAAAAGTGCGGGGCCGGAGATTGTATTGTGATCTGAACATACCCTGTGGTGCCCAGGACAGGAAGTACGTGGGTTGTGGTCAAGAAACAAGAGTCAGAAGTTATTCTGTGGAAAATTCCAATTATCAACCATGAAAATTATTAGCAGAGAATTAGGAGACCCTTGACACCTAGTAAAATCCAAAATTCTCCCCTGTAGGAACATACATAAAAGGTAAACATTTATAATTATAAACACACCATACTTTTTGTTTGTTTGTGTCCCACATGGCTTTAGTTTTTTTTTATTTGAAATAATGAATTCAATAAATATTAGTTTGGATATTCATTATTTTCAAGCCCTTTCTAGGCTTAGGAAATTCCTAATTTAATTTTTTAATTTTTTAATTTAAATTCAGTTAATTAAAATATAACGTATTATTAGTTTCAGAGGTAGAGGTCAGTGATTCATCAGTCTTATATAACACCCAGTGCTCATTATATCACCTTCCTCCTTAACCTCCATCACCCAGTTACCCCAACCCTCCCACCCACCTCCCCTCCAGCAACCCTCATCTGGTGTCATACGAGTAAGAGTCTCTTACGGTTTGCCTCCCTCTCTGATGTCATCTTGTTTTATTTTTTTCCTCTCTTCCCCGATGATCTTCTGTTTTGTTTCTTAAATTCCGCATGAGTGACATCATATGATAATTGTTTTCTCTGATTGTTATTTCCCTTAGCATAATACCTTCTAGTTCCATCCACGTTGTTGCAAATGGCAAGATTTCATTTTTCTTTTTTTTTTCTTTTATTTATTCATTTGTCAGAGAGAGAGCACAAGCCGTGGAGTGGCAGGCAGAGGGAGAGTCAGGCTCCCTGCTGAGCAAGGAGCCCAACATGGGACTCGATCCCAGGACCCTGGGATCATGATCTGAGCCGAAGGCAGATGCTTAACCAACTGAGCCACCCAAGTGTCCCAAGGTTTCATTTTTTTTTTTGATGGCTGAGTAGTATTTCATTGTGTGTGTGTGTGTGTGTGTGTGTGTGTGTGTGTGTGTGTATCTCACATCTTCTTTATCCATTCATCTGTCTATGGACTCTTTCCATAGTTTGGCTATTATGGACATTGTTGCTATAAACATTGGGATACAGGTGCCCCTTCGGATGACTACATTTGTATCTTTGGGGTAAATACCCAGTAGTGCAATTGCTGGGTCATAGGGTAGCTCTATTTTCAGCTTTTTGGGGAACCTCCATAGTATTTTCCAGAGTGGCTGCACCAGCTTGCATTCCCACCAACACTGTAGGAGGGTTCCCCTTTCTCCACATCCCCACCATCTGTCGTTTCCTGACTTGCAATCCCTATCAAAATACCATCAGTATTTTTCACATAGCTGGAATAAATAATCCTAAAGTTTGTATGGAACCAGAAAAGACCCCAAATAGCCAGAGGAATGTTGAAAAAGAAAAGCAAAGCTGGTGGCATCACAATTCCGGACTTCAGGCTCTATTACAAAGCTGTAATCATCAAGACAGTATGGGACTGGCACAAAAACAGACACATAGATCAATGGAACAGACTAGAGAGCC
Source organism: Eumetopias jubatus (assembly GCF_037043125.1). Taxonomy (NCBI): domain Eukaryota; kingdom Metazoa; phylum Chordata; class Mammalia; order Carnivora; family Otariidae; genus Eumetopias; species Eumetopias jubatus. The sequence continues at coordinate 113,575,109 of NW_028274807.1, forward strand.
CAGAAATGGACCCTCAACTCTATGGTCAACTAATCTTTGACAAAGCAGGAAAGAATGTCCAATGGAAAAAAGACAGTCTCTTCAACAAATGGTGTTGGGAAAATTGGACAGCCACATGTAGAAGAATGAAACTGGACCATTTCCTTACACCATACATAAAGATAAACTGAAAATGGATGAAAGACCTAAATGTGAGACAGGAATTCATCAACATCCTAGAGGAGAACACAGGCAGCAACCTCTTCGACCTCGGCCACAGCAACTTCTTGCTAAACACATCTCCAAAGCAAGGGAAACAAAGACAAAAATGAACTATTGGGACTTCATCAAGATAAAAAGCTTTTGCACAGCAAAGGAAACAGTTGACAAAACCAAAAAATAACCTACAGAATGAGAGAAGATATTTGCAAATGTCTTATCAGATAAAGGGCTAGTATCCAAGGTCTATAAAGAACTTATCAAACTTAACACCCACAAAAAAAAATAATCCAGTCAAGAAATAGGCAGAAGACATGATCAGGTATTTCTCTCTCCAAAGAGAAATATACATACAAATGGCCAACAGACACATGAAAAATGCTCACCATCACTCGGCATCAGGGAAATACAAATCAAAACCACAATGAAATACCACCTCACACCAGAATAGGTAAAATTAAATATACTATACTTTTCAAAAAAAAGTTACTTGATTTAGAAAGGCAATTGTTTAAAGTAGTGGGAAAACTGTAAAGGAAGATCTTTGCAGCATCCTTCTTTAAATTTTTTTCTTCCTTGATGGAAATGGCGTATTTTATAAAGCTAGAACTCAACATTTTAACCGCCATTTGGAAATGATTGAGAATGTTTCAATAAAACAACTGAAATATTATAATGATCTGATTTGGGTGAATATGAAGGTTATACTCTTTGGCCTTCTTTAAATTTATTTAATAAAAAACAGAAAAGTCAGATGAAAATCAGGGAAACTCATGAAAGGTAATAAAGTTAAGCAATGAAATCAATATTGCTAATTTTAATAAAACTTTAATCAGGTCATAGCAAAAACAGTAGCTCATTCAGAAGAGATACAAATGAGCTACATTTCAATTGTAGTGAAAATGACTGTCACTGAAAGAAACTGCTAGACTGATAGGGAGTGATTAGGAAATTTATAATGTGGGTAATGGTGTCTTGGAAAGGACACTGGCCTAGGACTTGATAGACGTGAGTTCAAGCCCCAGCTCACCCTCAACCAGGGGTGACACCGGGCTATTTCTGGTTCCTGACTGTTAAAAATGCCTTGCAGTTGGGCCAAGAGTCAATCATCTGATTGAATCTCAAGGTCTCTCTCATTCTCTCTCTCAATCAATTCTGATACTTGTCACAGAGAATAAATTACCATCTTACATCTAGATGATACAAAATTTGTCAAATTCATGTTGAGTAGCTCTTCAAATATAGCATGGGCTAATGCATGGACTATTCTGAATTCATTTTATATGAAACAGGGCTCTTGCCCCTCAGAAATTGCTCCTTTCCTTACCCTATACCCACAGCACCTCATTCCCAAAAACACTTTGTAATGTCTCATTATAGCATTGCCAAGGGCATCTGTCTGTGCTCTGCCTACTGAACTCTGCCTCAGTAATGTAAAGTGTTTGATCTGGGCAAACAAGTTGGAAATTCAGTCTTCATTTCCCAGACTGTGGTGGCTGTGGTTAAGCATTAGAGAAATATTATTTCTTGTTTATACATTCTGGGACACCAATTAAGAAGGACGGCTTGGGTGTGTTCCACACCAGAAGGTACTGAGGCCAAAGGCTTTTACACATTTTATCCATGACTCGGATGATGAACTAGGAATCCTGTTTATTCATTTTAAGGATGAAATCTTGGAAGGAGGTGCTGCTTATCCTTTGGAATATTTGAATAAAAGTCAAGAAAACCTAAGTAATTTGGAAAAGAAATCAGGAAAAGTTTGAGTAATCTCAAAAGATGGACATTGGATGGTAAAATTTTAAAGTAAATTACGAACAATGAATCATGGAACACTACATCAAAAACTAATGATGTAATGTATGGTGATTAACATAACAATAAAAAATTTAAAAAAAATAAAGTAAATTAAATTTGGGGGATGTCAAATAAAAATGTATTGTGTAGAGTTGTGAATAAATTTTAAGGGTCTAGTTCTCAGACTGGGGCTGCAAATTGAATAAGAGACAGCAAAATTTCAGCCTAGCTTTCTTGCTCTCTCCAAAAGTCACTGTGAATCTGGTTGAACTTGGACATATACAAAGGAAAATTTTCAAATTCACCCACAATTTTATCCTATAAATTAATAAAATGAAGATAAAACAGTAAAAAGCAACAGTATTACCTGTAGGAATTACTCATTCAAACTTCTCTACATGTCAGATATCACTCTCTCCATGGTATATATTTGAACAGCACATTTAAGAGAAAAAATATAACTTGGAGATAATGCAGAAGAAAGCAGTGACACTGATCAAATAATTAGAAGTAGGTGGCTATAAAAAGAAATCTTAGTAAGAATTAAAAGTGTTCAAAATGAAAAACAGAATGCCTGAGGAATAACACAGTATGGATTTTGGTGTTTGTAAAATGTATCTGAGATTCTTTTTCTTGAAACTATTTGGGGCGCCTGGGCGGCTCAGCCAGTTAAGCATCTGCCTTCAGCTGGGGTCATGAACCCAGGGTCCTGGGGTTGAGCCACATGTCTGGGCTCTCTGCTCAGTGGAAAGCCTGCTTCTCCCTCTCCTTCTGCCTCTGCCCCTCCCCCTGCTCATGCGTGCTTTCTCCCTCCCCGCCATCTCAAACAAATAAAATCTTAAAAAAAAAAAGAAACTACGAATAGAAAAAAATCATTTTAAAAATGGAATTTGGACCTAAGGAAGCTATTTGTAACCATCTACTTATGATCATGGCTGTTAGTGCAGGGGGCAGTCCTACAAAGCAGAGAGGCTACCTGCCCTAGTCTAAAATTAGCAGCCCCTGCTTCTCCTTCTGCACTAAAGCTGCTTTAGGCTCTTCTATCTCCATGTGTCTCCTTTTAAATGCAAATGATTTGGGAAGGGTTGCCCTTAATTCACTAATTTTATCTAGCAGTTAACACCTTAGCAACTAGACACCCAACTGAAAGAGAAAGGAACTGGATGAGGGTTTTGGTGGATGTGCAGCCTTCCTGAAGATAAGAGGGAGATGTGGAGGTTCCTGGAAAGGAGTGTTTGTCAGAAAGGAGGGATGTAACCAAACGGTCCCTCATATCAGTCCATTTTTGGTGTGTATGCCAAAGGTCCCAATCCCTGACCTAGTGTCACTCCTGAGTTTGGTATGAAATGATGAAAGAAAATTTAAAGAACTCTGTTTAAACTTGTCACAGGCACAAATTCCAAACCCCACGAAGTGAGGCACTTTTATCTGTGGTGCTGCAGGGCGGGTAGGAAGGGAGAAAAGTAAATGGCTTGAAAATCGTTAGACCTCTTTAACTAAAATTAGTTTCTGGCAAGGGCTCTCAGCCACACTGGCCTACATTCTCCAGAATTATTGTTCTTATGCTTTTTGCCCAAGTGTGTTTGCGCAGTTTCCAAAGTCAGGAGCTGACCATAAAGGGAAATCAGAAAAGCTGTGACTAAATGAAGGAGAAAATAAAATCCATATGCCTAAAATTCTATTGCATAAGTGTCATTAATCGTTACTTCTGGAACATAAGACTCCTCTGTGAGCATATATGGAAAACTTAATTTTGTGACTTTGACATACACTATCAAAAACTGCCTTCTAGCCAAGAAGAAAGAGTTGGCTTACACCCCAGTAAATGGTGCTATCATTACTCAAGGGAAGTGCGGAGCACTCTGCTCTAGATGTATGTTACTTTTCTTGTTTGATGTCCATTAAAATTCTATTTCCATTCTCCAATGTGGTTATGCTCTGCAAACTCTTTGGTGTGAAGCAACTAAACTATGTCCAATTGAAAAAACTGGAAAATGGGCAGGCATAGCTCATACGGCCATATAATACACATATTCATCAAAATGTTTTGAAAGAATTGTCAAAAAATGTAGAGTACAAGTTACTACTGTCCTGGGATGGCTGAATATTACATGCTGTCCGTTTGAGTGAAAAATTACTGAAGCACACACTCAAGCAGTGTAAGAATCATCAGATCAACAACACTTTGAAGAGCTACATTTACACAAACCACACACATCTTCATTCTGACTGAGGAGACAAGGATATGATAATTTAGCAAAACATATTTTTAAAAACTTACTTTGACCAAAACAAAGGTTAGTAGTTGTATCTTTATGGCAAAACACACTGATTTTCTGTGCTTGGCATCCCAATTAGCCTAAACAAAATGGCAGTCTTTTCTCACTCTTTCTGCAAAGGAAGTATGGAAACTCCATTGCCAATATTTGTCATGACCTCTAAGCCAGCCCTTCCACGAACATTTCCATTTTTATATTTGCCTTTGCTTTAAGCCTGTAAAACATTCTGAAGTAAGAAAGTAGGGAAGGGGGAAAGATGGTTTTGGGGGAGGAAAGCATGATTTAAGATCTGTGGAAAAACAGGGTAAGTGTTTTCTCTCTGTTAATAAAATATTTCTTTCTTTCTTTCTTTCTTTCTTTCTTTCTTTCTTTCTTTCTTTCTTTCTTTCTTTCTTTCTTTCTCTCTCTCTCTTTCTCCTCTCTCTCTTTCTCTCTTTCTCCTCTTTCTTTCTTTCTTTCTATTTATTTTTTATTTTTATGAAGGTAGAGATTTGGATCTGCCTTGTTCACGGCTGTATTCCCAAAGCCTAGAACAGTGTCCATCAGAGAGTAGGTGTTTAGAGAATATGTATTGAATGAATAAATGGTGTTTTTCTCTGTAAATAACATCCAATGAATATTTTTCTAAGTATTTCTTCTTGATTGTAGAATATCCATTGACAATATTGACTGAAAAAGAGTGTTCTTTTTTACCCCCACCCAAGAAGGAATCCTTCTAACAGAGCACGTAAATTCCAGAGGAACACATGTGAAGAGGTGAATCTTCTCCACGTCACATCCCCCTCCACAGCCCAGATACACTCAAACCGACCCAGAAATCAGTTGTGTAACGATGTTGCAGTCCTCATTGAATTGCTGTCCACGAACATTATTAAGCATCTATCATATGTACGGAACTGTGCTGTGAGCCATATACAAAGATGAATAAGGCATGGACTTTATATTCAAATTAGAGTCTGTAAAGGAACAGGATACATAGACAAATAATTTCAATGCAGTGTACAAAGTGCAATAATAGGAGTAGTTTACCCTGTTTGGAGGAGCCGGCAGGCAGGGCAGATTTCTTAGAAGATATTGTGACAGGTATTACAGAACATATTTTGACTGAATGTTAAATAGAAGCTTGCTAAGCAGACAGGAGCAAAAAGGCCATTCCAGAGCGAGCAGCCCGAGCAGTAATGTGAAGTCCGGAAATTGCCTAATGCATTTGGGAAACCACAGGTCAATGCTGTGAGGTGAGGCGCAACGGGAGTTGAGTTTGGAGAGATAAACAGATACGAATTCTAAAAGTGATGGAAAGCAATTAGAAGGGTTTAATAAATAAGGGCATAACATGATCAGATTTGCATTTAAGAAAGATCACCCTAACTCCCATGGAGAATGGGTTTAAATGGAGTGTGACCAAGGATAGGAACGTAGAACTAGGAACAAATTTAGGGGTTTGGGAGCAGGGAGGGCATAACTCAGGTATTTGTGAATACCTTTGTGTACATTCCTCTACATTTCAGGGGAAATTTCTTAGCTAAAAATGCAGATTAAGGAATATTTGGCATATAAGCAATCATTAAAGTCCATGGTGTATGACAAAGTCATGATGAAAAAAGCCAGCAAGCCAAGAGAAACAGAAGGAATCAAAAGAAAGGAAAAGAATTCCAGGCAGGAAAGAGAGAAGCAATGAGCATAGAAATGGAAGTATGAGGAAAACCAGGAGATAAATTACTTATATTGTAAATATACCCACCTTCCTTGTTTCTTTCTAATGCAGGATAGTCAGAAGAAAGGCAAACAGGGACAAGCGGGCCCTGCCCTAAGAGGTGACCACCCTTAAAAGGATTTTACACCACCCTGGAAGGAGCCCGCCACCCTTTCCCATGTGATAGGTAGATGACAAAAACCTGATTGGGTGACAGGAGCAGGGAGGGTTAATCAAATTTAAAAAGCCTGCCAACAAGCCCATAAAAACCCCCTAGACTTAGAAACTCCAGGGGCAACCCTCTCAGGTCTCCTCCTTCTTTGGGAGCTTTGTACTATTATTGCTCAATAAACTGCTTTGCTGCCCACCACTCTTCCTCTGGTCTACCTCTTCATTCTTCGAAGTGGCGTGATCAAGAACCTCGAGCACCAAAGGAAAAGAAATCCTGTAACATTTCTACAACTTGAAACCTTCAGAAAGTAAGCATATGTTTCAAATAGTTAGGTATTTCTATTGTTCAGAATAAAAATGTAGAAAGAAAATAAATTTTCTTTGAAAATATATGAAATATTCTTACCACCAAATCTGGCTGCACACTGACTCCTGATCTTACCTATAAGCAAAGCATTTTTTTAAAATTCTACTTGTGGGGCACCTGGCTGGCTCAGTTGGTAAAGTGGCTGCCTTCAGCTCAGGTCATGATCTCAGGGTCCTGGGATAGAGCCCCATGTCTGGCTCTGTGCTCAGCAAGGAGTCTGCTTCTCCCTCTCCCTCTGACCCTCCCCACCGCTCGTGCTCTCTCTGTGCCTCAAATAAATAAAATCTTAAAAATAATAAAAATAAAATAAAGTAAAATTCCACTTGTGGGGCACTTATGTGGTTCAGTGGGTTAAGCATCCGACTCTTGATTTTTGCTCAGGTCATGATCTCAAGGTCATGAGATTGAGCCCCAGGTGGGGCTCTGGAGCCTGCTTAAGATTCTCTCTCCCTCTGCCTCTGCCCCTCCCCCACTCACACTCACTCCCATGCTCTCTCTCTCTCTCTAAAAAAAAAAAAAAGAGCTAAAAAAATAACAAAATACCACTTCACATTTGTATACAGGGTTTTTTTTTTTTAAGATTTTATTTATTTGACAGAGAGACACACAGCAAGAGAGGGAACACAGCAGAGGGAGTGGGAGAGGGAGAAGCAGGTTTCCCGCCGAGCAGGGAGCCCGATGTGGGGCTCGATCCCACGACACTGGGATCATGACCTGAGCCGAAGGCAGACGCTTAACATCTGAGCCACCCAGGCGCCCCGTATACAGAGTTTCATTGTAAAGTTTTTTCATATGTACCCATCTTGTTATCAATTCTTACAATAAACCTATAAGGTAGGAATTATTTTCAAAAGGGAAAAACGAAGGCTCAAAACCCAAGTAACCTATCCAAGGAAAGTTCCCAGGTCTTCTGAGTTCCAAGTTGCTTACACTAATAGTATACTCAGGGTTCTTGGGGTAAAGCTCTTTCATTCATACAAAACAACTTGGCCTTCTCTGAAAAGCTAAGCTGATTTTCATGTTGGTTACTCCATGAGTTGACTAAGTTGCCTCTCTAAAGTTTAGTCCTATGGCATAGATAAGGGTTTTCAAGCTGAAAAGACCTTTTAACAATAACACAATATGTCACAAGGCTTAAGGGGATGTGGTGAAGATTCACCATGGTATTACAATGAGCCTTTAAAATTTCACCTGACACCTGTCAGAATGGCTAAAATGAACAACACAAGAAACAACAGATATTGGCAAGGATGCGGAGAAAAGGTAACCCTCCTACACTGTTGGTGGGAATGCAAACTGGTGCAGCCACTCTGGAAAACAGTATGGAGGTTCCTCAAAAAGTTAAAAATAAAGCTACCCTACGACCCAGCAATTGCACTACTATTTACCCAAAGGAAACAAAAATACTGACTCAAATGGATACATACACCCTGATGTTTACAGCAGCATTATCAACAATAGTCAAATGATGGAAACAGCCTACGCGTCCATTGACTGATGAATGAATAAAGAAGAGGTGGTTTATATATATAATGGAATATTACTCAGCCGTAAAAAAATGAAATCTTGCCATTTGCAACGACATGGATGGAGCTAGAGAGTATTATGCTAAGCAAAATAAGTTAATCAGAGAAAGACAAATATCGTATGATTTCACTCATATGTGGAATTTAAGAAACAAAACAGATGAACATAGGGAGAAAGAAAAGAGAGAGAGGCAAACTAAGAAACAGACTCTTAATTAGAAAGAATCGACAGAGTTGTTGGAGGGGAGTTGAGTGGGAGGATGGGTTAAATGGGTGATGGGTACGAAGGAAGGCACTTGTGATGAACACTGGGTGTTATATGTAAGTGATAAATCACTAAATTCTATACCTGAAACTATTGCTATATTGTATGTTAACTAACAGGAATTTAAATTAAAACCTGAACTACAGGGGTGCCTGGGTGGCTCAGTCGGTTAAGCGTCTGCCTTCGGCTTAGGTCATGATCCCAGGGTCCCAGGATCCAGCCCCACATCAGGCTCCTTGCTTAGCAGGGAGCCTGCTTCTCCCTCTGCCTCTGCTGTTCCCCCTGCTTGTGCTCTCTCTCCGTCAAATAAAATAAATAGAATACTAAAAAAAAAAAAAAAAAACCTGAACTACAAAAAAATAGATAAAATAAAATTTCAAAGAACAGGAATACCAAATGTCTTAGTGAACTAAAGCAAAATGGCCATACTTGACTGGGTATGGTTGTGAAAACTCATGAGAATTTGTGGCACATCAGCTTGCAAGGTATGGAGACATAAAGAGAAAATTTTTGTCTCCCTGAAGAGAAAAAGCTCATAGTTCTGGTGCTATTTGTCATGTCCCAATTGGCCAAAGCCATAATCTTAGTCCTCAGGCTAGTCTTGGGTCTTTGAAGAACTGATCTACAACAGAACCCACAGGTTCTGAACTCACTCATCCCCCTGGACTCTCTGTCTGTCAGATTCCAGTATCCCCTCCTGGGTGATTCAACCTCTGTCTGGCTGTGGAAAGCCTCTGGTTTCACCTTTGCTACTATGATCTCGGTGCTGGTAGCTCTTCCCTGAGCAACCCAAGATCAGCTCTGCCAACTGAAGACCCTGGACTCAGCCCAGCATTCTGGAGAGGATGATGAGTAAAGGCAGCCAAACCAGGCCACGACTGCCAGAGCACTACCCTACCCTTCACTGATAAAATTCTAATTTGGTTAAGAATTTTTTTTAACACCTTTGTGCCACTATATAGATGTTTTTAAAACAACTTAAATGTCCATTTTTTAATGTAACCTGGACTTTGACATTATAGATCTCTTTAACAAATATATAAATCCTATTGGCATTATGGTAAAATGGGTTTTTGTATACAGTTATCCAGAGATGAAATCTTCTGAGATTTGAAAGAAAACACTTTTTGCATCAATTGCTAGCATTTTCTCTTAAAATTAACTTTTAAGTCATCAAATTCCAGAATGCATATGAACTTTAATTATTTACTTTTTTGGTATAAAATAACAGAGCAGATTCACTTAAGAAAGTCAATTCAGAAATCGTGTGTGTGTTACCAATATCTCCAAAGATATCTTTTCAGAAAAGGGTTAGAAGAAACTCCATTGTTTCAAGGATAAATAGTCTCTGTATAAATTATTATTCACAGTACTGTCTAAACAGAAAGAAATTCCTTGACTCAGTGGTGTGGCTTCTTGAAGAGTTTCAGTTGGAAAGTATTATGCACTATTAGGGAATGTTTGAGCCAAATCTTCAAATACACAGTCATTTAATAGATCTTATTGGAAGAATCTTTCACTATTATTTTAAGATCTTTCTATAATTATACACAGAAAATTTGTATTCAGCCAGAAAAATTTTACATTCTTCCTAATCCACCATTTTAATAGAAATATTTCTTCTAGCAATTATTTCTTCCCATTGTTTCTGTCTGTATTAAATTTTTCCAAAGCTTAAAATTAGAGGATGGTATACCTGAGACGAATGGAACACTATATGTTAACTACACTGGAATTAAAATGTAAAAAGTTATAGTAGAGGATAAGGGTCTCTGTCAATATCTAACAATCTAAAAATGACCTTGTACTTTTAGACCAATTTTTGTAGGCTCTGTATTAATTATTGAACACATTCATGTTAGCAGCTCTAGACAGAATGCCTGCTAGAGTCCACAGCAGGATAAGACAATTAGTAAATCCGTGAAATTTTCTTCTGTTTGTACTTCGATTTTAAAGGTTAAATGTTAGTTTGTTTAAGATGTTTTATGTGTTGGTCAGAGATGTTTCTATACAACAGTGCTGAATGGGTTTCTTCATGGTATGAAATACAAGTGTGTGAAAATCAAGTATGCATAAGAAAACCAAATTTGGTTTCATTTATCATATGGCCTTGAACATTACAAATCCTGTGGAATCAATAAATAATTCAATCCAATCCATTTAAAATACATTTATGGACTGTCTACATTGAGCAGGGCACTGATACCTTCGCAAAGTTTGAATCTACTAAGTACACCACACACAAAAACACACACATACACACGCACGCACACAAATGGCTTATTAAGGATGCATGCCAAAAGCAGGATCAGACTAGTAGAGGGTGGATTAAAGGGTAAAGACACTGTCCACTTTGCCTCAAATATAAGCAGGACTGATCCTCAATGGGCAGGTACAGACACAGTGGTCCTATTTGCTTAAAAGTTGAAGCACTTCTGTCCTGGGGTGCTCTCCCTCATCGCGGCTGCTGAAGCCCCTCCCCCAATCTCATCAGGGTTTAGAAATAACAAGGCTGAAGTCAGCACAGCAGGAGACAGTGAGGCTTGCACTGTTGGTTGGTTCTTGGTGGTTGGAAGCGAGTATAACCACTAGTCTGACGTCTTGAGCATCCATCCTGAGAATAAGGTGGAGATGGTGGGAGAGAAAACAGGTGAATTGGAAGCAGATCAAAAATTAATTTGCAAAAAAAAATTAATTAATTTGCTTAAAATGTAATCTGAAAACTATTCCTTAAGCCCGGGATCAACACTGCAAATGGCTGCAGGAGTTAAGCAAATAAAGTAAGTTGGCCAGAGGAGGACTGTGGTAAACTGGAGAGTATATGTCTCATAGAAGCTAGAAGTTGCTAGTCCAGCACCCAGTATTATGCAAAGTCTTCAGATCTTTCAAATGATATTAGAAATGTAGGTTTGTATGTGAAATTTATTGATTTCTTTTCTTTTGGGGGGGGCAGGGGAAGGCAGAGGGAGAGGGAAAGAGAGAGTGTTAAGTAGGCAACATGCCCAGTGCACAGCCCTATGCAGGGCTCGATCTTAACTACCCTGAGATCATGACCGGAGCCCAAATCAAGAGTCAGATGCTTAATGGACTGAGCCACCCAGGCGCCCCTGAAGTCTATTGATTTCTAAATGTTGGCAATTAATTCAAATAAAAATCAAAACCCTAACCAAAACACCAGGAGAGCTAAACCATATATATCTGTTAGTGGGATTCAGCTTGAGTTCCATTAGCATGCAACTCTGACCTAGAATCTCCATTCTTTTCCAGTGAGGTGTGAACTTGTGCCTTCTCTTTTGACCTAAATAGTGCAAGTAGAAAAATCTACTTTTTATGACCCTCACAATTTCATCAGTTCATAATTACACAAAATGTTGTGGACTTGTATGCCTTGAATGTAATCAGGTAGGTTGAATTCATTCCACAAATTAAAATAGTAAGCATTCATGTGGTCAAGCAAAAAGGCATAATCTTTTAATGTTCCAGGTCATAACTAATTCCTCCCCTCACCCATTTTTAAAAGTTCAACAAGTGTATGCTATTCTATAGGAACATAAATTGGTGTTCATTTTGCCTCTTGCTTAATAAAACTCTGATATAAACTCTGTCCTAGGATTTACACCTAAAAAATCAGGCAGATTCTAGAAAAACTGTACTAAAAACATGGTTAAATACAAAGAAAATAAAACATATATGCCCATTTCCTCATTTAAACAAAATGAGGACCAGAACAGAGCACCACAGCCCAAACAGAGGTTGAAAAAGTATCAGAATTTGGTATAGTCCGGAGCTTTCCCTCCTTCCTAGTGAGGAGATGGTAGTTCCAGGCACTATTTAGGAGGCTCATAGTCTAACTGGTACTTTAAAAACTCCATCTCTGAGCCTAAATGTTACTGGGGGGAGAAAGAACATAGAGTTGTCATGCTTCGGAAAGTCTCAACTGACAGGTTGCCAAGTGTGGTGTAGCAAGGGAAGCCAGTGTTCAGGCATCAGAAACGCCCCCCATCCCCACCCCACCATCCACCAGCTGAGTGATTAAAAGCAAGTTGTTTAACCTCTCTAAAAGTCAATTTACTTTTCTGTAAAATAGGAATAAAAATGCCTCCCGGAAATGGGAGAATCAAATGAGATTACAGAGGACTTACAAAGAATTAAATATATTTAGCATGGTGTCAGGATGTTATTAATTTTTCTGATACCCCACCCAACCAACACATCCACAACAAAAACCCCAGTTACCTACAGCCAAGAAGCAAGCAAGATTCTAGAAGCAAGCTTGCCAGTGAGCAGGTAGAGAAGGTGCTGGCCCCTGTTACATCTCCTGCCCACACAGCCCATCCATTACTGGGAATTCTACTCTCGAAGAATAAAAAACCTTCTCGAAGTTAAAGGGACTCCTCACCATCCTCCCTTATCTCTTCCTCATTTCTCCTTCCTCTTCCCTCACCTCTAGATCATTAAAGTATCTGGAAGGAAGAATGCCTTAAAGTTTATCAACTTGAGATCAGTCCTATTTGATCAACAGATGTGGTATATAAATAACAGGAGCTGTTCTTTATTGTCTGCTGATTCTGTTCCAATCACCACGCAAAGTGCATGTGTAACAATGGTTTCTTTGCTCCCTATACTTAACTTTAGGAAGATAATATTATCCCCATTTAACGGATATGGAAATGGGAGCTAAGGGTGATTTAGTCCTGTGTGCCGCATGCAACAGCATGTCAGAAGTGAGATTTCCGTCAGGTTCTAGTCCAATTTCAAAGCCTGTGTTCTTAACCAATTCTGTTTACTGCCTCCTTTGCAAAGAAAGAGAATACACTTCTAGTCTGATGATTGAAGATGTTCAAGCGGTTCCTTCCATTGAAGGAATGAAAACTAATGAAGGATAGTGCTTGAGGACGGGAAAAAAAAGAACTCACACATTTGGGAGAAACAGTCATGAGAGGAGGAAGACGGGGAGAGAAGTAGCATCAGCTAAAGACGACAAGTGAGAGAAATGAGGAAGAATTGTCAGAGGGAGGTGGGGAGAAAGAGGGAAGGAGGAGAGGGAGGAAGAAAGGGGGGAGTAAGGGAGAGAGAGAGAAAGAGAGAGAGAGAGAAAATGAAAGAAAATTCTTTCCTCTGAGGAGAGCTGAAGTGCCAACAGAGCAAGCTGGGGAGGCGGGCGGGTGATAATGGAGGGACATGATAAGAGGGAGTGCAGCGCAACAGTAAAGGGACTCGGTTAGCATGGCCCTGACTAGTTGTGTTAACGAGCTCTGTGGAGACTACTACCAAACAGCTGTTCAGAGAGCTTCGGCAGCTCAGAATTGCCCTGAAGCCCCAAGGGGCTCCCTGTTCCAATTCTTAAAGAAAAAGGTTGGAGGATCCATTCAGTTATCTCTTTTTCATTTTATTATCTAAATCAGCCTGCTGAGGAAAGATTGGTTCATGAGGGAATATACCTGTACTTTGAGAAATGGAATTAGGATATGTCTCTTTCCAACTATATTGAACTACATTGAATGCAAAAAGAGAAAAGGTATATTTTTCTGCAGTCACTTTCCCTAAATATTTAGAGATATATTTAACAAAATAGTATGTTGTTATTGCCGAATTACTACTCTGCTATTTCCATCTTGATACTTTGCATAATCTTTAGTTGAAATCTCTAAAAGCCCATGACTGGGTTATTATGTTTTCAGATGCCACTTATAGGTAGCAAGCAATATTTGGGCTTTGGATTTGTCATAGAAAGAATGACATAAACAAGATGAACTCATACTCAATTACGATTTTGGCTTTGGTTTTACTTACAGTCATCACTAATGCCTTCTGTCAATATATACCAGATGTTCTGCTAACAACAACAATAAATCTGAGTTTCTTCCTAGAGTAAGTATGGCTGGCTATCCAAAGCCAGACTTTGGTGAGAAAATTCAGAGATAGTGCAGAATTTTGAATTCAGAAATGCCCCCTCATATACATGGCTTCATTCTAAGTGAGTCAACAGAAATGATAGTCTCTTACCCATAAGTCCAATGCTGTAGTTGTTTGTACAAGGTGTTCTTTAGCTCACTGAAACAGAAATTAGATTTAGATTTAGGGTATGGTTTGAAAATATATACCTCACATGGGAATGGGACTATTTAAGTCATGTTCAATCAGTCCTAAAAATTATTTTACAAAACGGATTTTAGAAGTTGCTTAGCTCACCTCTTCTTTCCTTAAATATTACAATCTGCGTATAGGTGAATTTATTTTATGTGACCACTTGAGAGTCAACATTAGGTGAATATTTTCAAAAGCTTTAGAAAGGTTCCAGCGCCTCACATGTTCCCCACATTTCCTGAACACTGCATCAGCAGTCATGCTAAGAGACACCGATCGCCTATAGGCATCCAACAGAATAGCACAGTGCGAGGGCTTTGTCATCAGAAATCCAAGCTCCCCTAATAATACAGATTACTAACTGTATGAATGTGGGCAATCTTTCAAGCTTTGATTTCAATATTTGTAACATATAATGACAATTGTAAATCACTTCATGGGTTATCATGAGGTTCAAATGAAATGATGCACACAACAGGCACACAACATGCTCTTACCAAATGCCTCTTAATACATTTTAAAATGATCAGAAATAATAGTGAAAATGAAAATCTTGCTGGAAGAGTTAGCAAAGCAAGTCAAATTTAAACCAATGTTTAATGACTGTCAAAGAGTTAAGAAACACAAGAGAGCAGGAGGAGTAAGAATGTTGGCCCCTGAAACAGCAATTAAAAAAAAAATTCTGGAGGAATTGAAGAATCATCCCTCATGACTATTATTACCTGTCATTTGCTGGATGTTTCTTTTAGTGACCCAATGACAGTTTTTTCCTCTCTAGCCCTGTGCCTACAATTCTAAGACACATCACTGAAGCCCGTTAAATCACATATTTTCTTTAGGAAACTGATAGAATAGAAAGAGCATGATCTTTAAAGACATGCAGATCTATGATTAACTCTCAATCAAATGTTATAAACTATACCCATAAAAACTTGATCAAATACCTCGCTGAAGCTCAGTTTCTTCATCTATCAAATGGGGATAAGATTAACCAACTCTCAGACTCTTCAGAATGAGTAATCAAGTGCTAGCCTCATTCCTGGCCTACAATAAATACTCAAAAAATGTTAATTGCCCTCCCTGCCCCTTCCTTTTCAGGCATGAATAGGTGAAACTATAAAACAAAGTCTACACCCAAACAAATGCTTCCCCTTCTAATGTTTTAACTCAACAGCATTATAATAAAAGTATGTATAAATCTATCATTTTCTGCCCAGTTATACAGAGCTTTTTTCATACAATAGCTAATCACCTTCATTTTGTAAATCACACAGCTGGTAAGGAGCAAAATTCAAATTTCTACATAGGTCATTCAATTGTGATCCCACATGCTCTCCACTACACCTAGAATCACTGGCAGTTGAACTTTTTCAGTGCTGGCACTTAGCGTTAGTTATGCAGGGAGGCCCATTAAAGGGACTGCATTGCTAATCTTGAAGCAGGCCTCCAACTAACTGCCTCTTTGACCAACTTCTGTTTCTAGATCTTTTATTTCTCCAACAGATTCAGAAAACATGGAGAAACTGTCAAACTGTTTGTACCTAATCAACAGAAATTTTTATTCAAACTCTTTGATGTGACTTTAATCAGGGAGGTGGGCAACTAAATAACCTATTCATTTAATGGACTCTCCCTTTTCTCCTTTACATGTTCGCAATTAACTTGCATCACTCTTTGACCAAGTCACACATTTTTATTATCTGCATTCTTCAGACGTATTTCCTATTTCCTCAAGTGGCTACTCCCTTTAAGAGATACTTTCTTTTTCTTTCTAAGAGATATTTTCTTCAAAAGGTAAGCACTTTCTCAAAGAAGTTTTAAAGCATAGTTACTATGCAGTTTCTTTATAAGTGAAATTAAAATCTTACCTAAGGAGAGCCAGGTCTCTTAACCATTATGGCATCCTATTTTTTTACAGAGAAGGGTACAGATATCCTCTCATTTTATAGGCTACTACCGTTCAACAAGATAATCAAATTTATGGAAGTAATAAAAAATGTAAGGAAAAATATAAGCACTGATTAGAAGGAAGATGGCAGAGTAATCTGGCAGCAAAATTTACTCCATGGTATTTTAGAGATACCATTAGAAATATGAGTGCTACACTTTTTAAAAAAAAAATTCTTAATTACATATACCAACAGTGTTGGAATTACTTAGATGACATTTACATCCTGGAGAAAAAGAAAAGAACTTAGTAAGCAGATACTGTTTCTGCTGATCTAAATCTCTGTTACTTTTTGGTTAAGATCAAACAGACTAGTACATGATGCCTCACTTGGCCATCCCTAGTGAAGAGTTACCTCCTGCAAGTTTAGCTCTGTAAGGTAAACAGTTACAGGGCAAAGCAGTGTTAGCCCCATAAGTACCCTTTGTGGAGGGACCAGAACCCACTTGAGTTATGGTGCCGTGTGATTTGGTCGGCCTTCCTCTCACTCTTAGTCTGCCAGAATATGAAGGTACACTTTGCATAAGAGCAAATTTTAAAAGTCTAGTAAATGACCAGGGAAAGAGACAAACACAAAAGTGGCCTAAAGAATTGCAATAACTTCTTCTGGAGATATTTTTTTTTTCTCTTACGATACTAAAAATACATCTTTAAAAATCCACAAGAAAATACTGTTGAGAAATGCACACCTACCAGATTGACTCATAATGACCTCTTCAACTATTAAAAAGCCAGGCTAAATTATTACTTTTTTCAGAATATCTGTATATATGAACTAAATATAGACTTTGTAGAGAAACTGTTTTTCTTCTACTTTACTTTTTTATGTGTGTCCAGCAGGCCTTCAGCCTCTATACTCTGATGAGAGGTGCCAAATTTGTTGCACTGTAACTTTGAGTTAAAAGTACATTGGCCTATTTTCTGAACACAAAATTGGGACATATAGTCTGACAAAAGATTCAGTGCCTCTCCTAGTGAAAGGGATAGTCTGGAATAAATAATTCAGACACCAAAAATATAAGAAATTCTAAGATGTTTCAATAATTTTTGGTGGTAAAGGTAGAACATTTAGAATCAGGTCTGTCCCAGAAAATTCACCATCATAGAGTATTATCTATGCTCTGCTTTTGAATAATTTTTTCTCCAGTGTTTTGGTACCCAACTTTCTTTTAGATTATTTTTTATAGTCCCATAGTACCTTATAGAACATTGACAAAGTGTTGTGCATACTAGGACTGGTGGTTGAGCAATACATCTTCCCGGTGTGCGAGGGGGATATTCACCAGGAAAAACAGAGGCAGGAGTGATGGAGTGATGGCAGTTCCCCCAGTGCCTATTGCGTTCTGTGCAGTGCTGGCTAGTGAAGGTATTTGTCATATCAGGATTTCCAACTAAAGGAAGCAAAAGTTACACTCCTAGCATGATGATAGGGGTTGGTGATCACAGGCTGGGATTCAAACTTACAGTTGACCAAGTGTTTCTCTTATTTATTACAGCATAACAAACAACCCAAAACTTAATATCCTAAGAACTATTTTGTTATAGCTCCTGATTTTGTGACTTTAATCAGGGAGGTGGGCAACTAACCTATTCATTTAGACTTTTAAAATTTGCTCTTAAGCATGCAAGTTTCAGCTATGTGATTCTTCTGTTTAAGGTAGTATTGATGGAGCTTGAGTTGTACTCAGCTTGGAGATGGGCTGATCTGGAGGCTCTAACATGGTTTCACTCCCATATCTGGCCTCTTGGCAAGGATAGCTGGAAGGCAGGGCTGAGCTGATTATGTCAACCAGTGGATCCAAATGTGGCCTCTTCATGAGGAGAACAGGGAAGCCTCAGGGTTGACAGGCATTTTGCATGATGGCCTGGGACTCCAAGAGTGACTGTTCCAGGGAATAAGTACAAAACTGCATGGCTTTAATGACCCAAACTTGGAAGTCACATGGTGTGACATCAGTTCTATTTTATTGGTAAAAGCAGTCATGGGTCCAACCAGACCTCTGATGGGGAAGAATGGGAAAGATTTGGACCACATTTGTAAATGACAGGACCAGGATTGACTGACTTAACCATAGACACATAGCCAAATTTTATGGAGCCTTGCAGGAAGCCAATCTATAGACATTCATCCTTGAACAGTCATGCTTTCCAAATGGAATTGGTTACTGTTGATATTTGTACACTTCCAAACTTTTTTAAAAATTAAAATACTTGTAAATAATCAAGTAAACTAAAAGCCATCATGGTCCAGTCATGGAGTCCAATATATCCTATATATTACAGACTGTGTGTCAGTGTTCATTCTATTCCTTTTCTCTATGTCAGATGTTCTTTCTGATCCTCTGTACTCATCCAAATCAGTCATTCATCCACACACAGGATAAATTCTATGAAGCTTTCCCTAACACTCATGGTCCACCAGAATGTTTTTGTTTTTATTTTGTTTTCTCTCACTGCAAAATCTTTTACTGTTCATACCAATCATTTGGCTTTCTTTTATTGTTAACGGTTTAGGTCTGTATTTTCTGACTCCTCCGCTAGGCTCAAGCTTCTTCACAGCATCTAGTTCATTGATTGCTAATTGGTTGTTGACTAATTCGGTAATTGATTGTTAGACTGTTCTCCATAGACCACAGGAATTCTTCTTCTTCTTTTCTTTTCTTTTTTTTTTTTTAATAAAGAGCTGTTAAAGAACTCAAAAGAGTAATCTAGGATACTGATTTGAGGACATGTCACACTTTTCATTTGAAGAAACTTCTAGATAGGAGATAATGATTCTCTATAGAAAGAATGACAAAACTAAATGAATACAAAATAGTTGTTCTAGGTAATACAGCATTTTTCACTGCTTAGAGTATGACTTTGGACCTCAGGTCCTTCAGCTATAAACAGAGATAGTTGTACCTACCTATAAGGAGGGTTGTTTTAAGGATTAAATGAAATAATACCTGAAAATGTTCAGCACAGAGCCTAGGACTTCATTAAGTCCCAGCAAATTATTATAGTGGTAATAGTTTCAGGGGAAAATACATTGTAGATTTCATTCTCATCATCATTATTATTATGTCCTCCATAATTTTAACATAAGAAATCTCAAGACACTGTTCTGTCATTTTATTCTTCTTTAAATAAAATTATTTCCCACAGATTGAGGTCACATTAGTGATTTAATCCTTTTTTTCATAAACAAACAGTAGAATGTACGCATTAAAAGCTCAGGCATAGGAGTTAGATCCATCTGGGTTAGAATCCTAGTGTCAAGACTCACTAGCTTTGTAACTGGGTAAGTTGCTGAACTTCATTTTCTCTCACTTTATTCATCTGTAAAGTGATAGCAATAATACTATATATTTCTCATGATTATTATTATTGTTACTATGATTAGAGTACACTTAGCAGGAGATAAATGCTCTACATGCCTGCGGTGAATTTTGGTAGAAAAATCTCTTCCACTCCTTATCTTTAAATATAGAAAAGTAAAGCTTAGAGTATGAGAGAAACCTCAGATGTAATCTAATTCAGCTTTTCAACTGTACAAAGATGCTTTAAAAATATCTCTCATAAATTATTTGGGCTTCCATGAAGGGAAAGCACAACCTCATTCCAACTTTATATAGCTTAAGTTATTTCTTATGGCATCTAATTTTACACCCCAGGTAATCTCATATTTTGGTCCTAAAACTGTTCCCTGAAGTACATGGAGAAATGTAAAATCTCTTTTTTTATTCAATAAATTATTAAAGATTATTATCATATAATCCCAAAGTCTTTCAGTTTTCTTTTCTTCCAATGGTTCCTCATGTGCCCTGATCCCTAGAATCTTTTTCCATTCTGCTGTCTCACCACCAGATTGATTCTCTACAATACTTTTGGTGGGAACCAGAAACGAACACACCAATATGAGCATGCAGGGTAGAGTTGGTTTATTACCTCCTGATTCTAGGACCTGAAATTCTATTTAGTGCAGCGCAGGTGTTGACTTAATTGTCAATTCAGTTGTGTCATTGTCTATCACAGTGTCCTCTTCTTCAAAGCCACATCAAAGATTGAGAAAGGTTTTGATCAATTTATACTGCATGATTATTATACATAATTTTAAAAGTTTTATTTATACTACATAAAATGGAAAATACAACTCCAGTCCACAAAGTACATAAAATTACAGAAACTTACTCCAAAAATGAAGGGACCAATGGAAAAAAACAATTTACAGACTATCCATTTCAATATTTTAAAGGACATTCACAGTAAAAAAAAATAATAATGATGATACATTAAGAAAGAGCCTAAGAACACACATCATATGGGATGTTCTATTTTAATTGTATTTTGACAAGAAAAAATATTTTTAATGAAGAGTTTATATTTTTAGTTTAACAAGATGCAGATACAAAAGTTGACCTTTTTTTAATGATAAATTTAAGTTACATGGTATTTTCAACTAAAATTGAGAAGATAACCAAAAGTTTTCATATTGACCTGGTAGGGAAACTTTGGTTTAGCTAACTAAAGTTGAAACATCCACACTTATTTGAACAAGTTTTTTCAGTTACAGTAAGAGGAGCAAATAATAATTCATTGTGAATGGCTTATTTCATCCCACTCTCCCTCAACCTATCTTGGATTAAGAGTTTAACTTTCACATTATGTCAGCTGTGTAATATGTGTAATAGAATAAAGTTAAAGACTAAAGGCAACTCAGAAAAAAATAATTAAACCAGTAATCAAAGTGTTTTGTGTTTTTAAAAACACAGTAATAAAGAACAGGAATGACAAATAGGAATAAAGAATATTAAATAGAATACCAAATTCCTATACAGGGAAAAGGGATTATAATTCTGGTTTTTATTCTTAGTCCTCAGGTCAGAGTTCTGGAATTATCTAAAGACCCCTTCTTATCTGTGGCCAGTTTGACCTGTCCTATTCTAGAATAATCAAATATCACCAAAAATGTTTAAAAAAAGTCCTGAGACTAGTAATACAGTCATGTTTATGGGTATGTAGTGAAGACCAGCCCTTCTGAAACAAAAAAATAATTTTGCTGAGGTTAATCTTACTTTGGAGATGACATCATATTCTTAACATGTTTTCACTAATACTTTGCAGAAAGTTAACATGTCACAGCCAGAAAAGCGAGGTAGTAAGTAATACAATATAGACCCAAACAGATATATACACAAAAAACAAACAAAAACTAAAAACAGTAGTTAAATTCATAGTTTTATCTCCTCTGATTGATCTGTTCAATTTTGTTATTCCCGTCTGAAAGGAGGATCCTACAGTTTGATATATGCTAACCATTAGGCTGCTGTTGGATTTCATTGTGATACAGGATGATCGTATTCACTAGTTATCATATTTAAAAAAAAAATCTCTGAGTCAAGAAGACATGATATAACTGGGTGTTGCAGGCATTCTTTGTGCTTAAATATTCTATCAGTGTTTCACTAGAAAGAAATCCAAATGACATAGTACCACATTATCTTACCAAGCTTCAGAACAAAATAATGTAGCCCAATTTAAACAACCAAATACAATTTTGAATATCATAACTTTTTCATATTGTATCTCATTTTATTTATTATTAACAAGATTTCCCTATTAAGATTATTTACCAAAATAAATGTAGAATGCCCACATCTTGTGATTTTCTTCTTAGTAGCTAGAATGCAGTGTTGTGACATTGAAAATTTTTATGGTATTTCCCCATTCATTTAGGCAATCTGAGTGTTAAAACATGCAACGGGTATCTGTTTCCTACAGAATTAGACACAGTAGTGTGGTTTCCTTCACTCTTAGGGGATGCTTTAGTAAGTAGATATTTTCTTACCTGTGTCTTCTTTTCCTTGAGGACTAAGACATAAGACTCTTCAATAAATTTTCACAAGAAAAGCATGGGACAAATGGAGACAGAAAGCAAATCTATTAAAGCTTATTAGCCAGATCAACCAGAATTTTGATTTCAGAATGAGAAGATTCTGTTAAGATTTTCCTTTGTAATTTAATAGATTAATCAGATGGCTTGACAATCTAGTCAATAACATCTAGAAACAAAAATGATGTGCTTTATGCTAATTTTTAAAGTAACCTTTGATTTTTAAAAACTACTCTACATATATTAGGATTTTTTGTATCTTTACTAGATTTAGTTATGATAGATTAATTTTTGATATATGTTTTGAGAAAACACCCACTATGATTGCATTTGTTGGTTTCACCCTGTAATTTTGTATCTTTGGCTTTATATATATTAAGTTTATGTCATTAGATGAAACACGTTCATATTATGTATCTTTTCCCATTCTTTTGTTGTCTTTCTGTATGTTTTGATTTAGTTGTCTCACTTATATATATCTAGTGTTTAAAATATAAAAACAATGTGTCCAACCTGAAAGTCTTTGGCATTTAATAAAAGAGTTTAATCTACTTATACTTATTGTGTTTGCCAATTTGTTTGGATTAACATTTTTTAATGATTTATTTATTTATTTATTTGAGAGAGCAAGAATGAGAGAGAGAGAGAGAACATGAGAGTGGGGAGGGTCAGAGGGAGAAGCAGGCTCCCCGCTGAGCAGGGAGCCCAATGCAGGACTCGATCCCGGGACTCCAGGATCATGACCTGAGCCGAAAGCAGTCGCCTAACCAACTGAGCCACCCAGGCACCCCTGGATTAACATTTTTAGAGAAAAAAATCCTCATCCAAGACAGATATCTGCTCACTTAATATTTGCTGAATATCTGGCCTATTTTTTTTCTCATTTTTCCCCTTTCCTTTACAGCCTTCTATTGACTTGATAGACTTTTCTTTATTCTGCTTTTTCTTTCCCTCTAACAGTTTGGAAGTTATACATCCTAATTTATTACCAGACAACTATTCTGATGACAAATTTTACAGACATTTATTTTAACTGCTTAAGACACTATTTTTATCAAAATAAAGACACCATTTTTATACATTTGTATAATTTCTAACTATTCCTTAGCCTAATTTACTAAAGCAGTCTCCAAGTAAGACAATGGACCTGAGTCAGACACAGAAATGTACTTATTAATATAGATATTTAAATATTAAATATCTTTATTCAATTTTAGGATTAAATCAAATGACTATGAAATAATAAAACTTAAAAACAAGAAAATCAATGTCAGAATACTTAAAACTCCAATAGGAATACATTGTATTTTATAAAGGAGTATTCAAGAAAAACAGAAATGTTTCCTTTTAAACTTATTTTTTTTTACAGACTATTAAAATTACCAAGCAGGATGAGGTGCCCAATAAATATTCATATCATTACGACCTGGTTTTGATTGTCATTCTCATGAGGCTGCACATAACTATTGAGCCGTTACATGACTCAGTTTTTTCATTGATGAAACTGTATGTTCCTTCTGCTGTCAGTGATGTGTAATCAATTGCTGCAGCTTTATTTGTACTGTCTACAGCACAGAAGCAAATTCAGATTAGCATAAATAATTGCAACATCTAACCTTTTGGTTAGCATGAAGCCATCCATAGGTAATAAAAGTAAGATGCTGCAGTGGGGAAGAATCATCAGTTCACAGTGTAGTTATTGATGGACAAAACCTATGAAAGTCAAATGAAATAAGAACAAGTGTCCCTGTTAATTAGTGTTCAAGCATACTAATAGAACCCTTACACATTGGCATTTTTAGAGAGATAATTCATTATACAAATAAACTCAGAAACAAAACAGTTATCTTTCTCATCCACGTGGAGAATTGTCTTAAAGTGATATTTTTCCCCAGTGGTGGGGGTGGGGTAAAGAGGTGGAATCTATAGAGAATATCCCTTCTGGCCATGTGATGGGCAGAATAATGCACATCCTTCCCCAAAGATGTTCACATCCAAATCCTTGTATTCTGTTGATATGTCACCCTCTGTGGCAAAAATGGACTTTACAGATGTGATTACTTTGAGGAAATTGGAAGAGTATCCTAGATTATCTGGCTGAGGGTAGGGATGGGGAGGGGCAAATATAATCACAAGTGTCCTTGTAAGTGAACAAGAAAGGTAGGAGGTTCACAGTCAGAATGAGTAGTGGCAACTGAAGCAGAGGTCAGAGTAATACAAGTGAAGACCTTCAGGATGAATGAGGGGGTGCATAGGCAGGAATAGGGTGGTCTTTAGAAGCTAGAAAAGGCAAGCAAACAGATAACCCCACCACCACCACCACCACCACCACCACCACCACCACCACCACCAAAACCTCCCGAAGGAATGCAGCCTTGCTAACACCTTGATAATAGCCCAGTGAGACCCATTTCCAACTTCTGTCCTCTAGAACTGTAAAATAGTAATCTTAAATTGTTTGTGGTAATTTGTTACAACAGCAATAGAAACTAATCCAGGCCTCCAGTGTTAAGAATTTCTGAATGAAAAGGAAAAGTCATTTCGGGCTGGGAAGAATAACAACTGAGACTCAGAAAGGTTAAATAATTTTAACCTTAGAATCACCTGGCTAGATAGTGATGGAACCAGAATTCAAATGTGGACCTTCCTTCACCATTAATCCCTACTATATTACTAAGAGCTTGGGACTATCTCAGTGCAGAATGAGCAGAGTCTGTTCAAAGGTAAGTGGAAAATTATCCTTTCTATGGCCAAAGCAATAGGAAAAATTAAGCTAAAATATTTTCAGTTCTATGTAAGAATGAAATGTTTTGAAATCCATAAAGGAATCTTTGTTTTGTGTACAGTCCTCAAGGTAATCCAAATACCAAAATTTTTAAACTATTGTTTTACACTGGAGCGGTTCTTGAATGGGACAAAATCTGGAAAAAAAAAACTACACACAATGATGTTTTCAAGATGAAGGGGCTTTTATATAAAATGCAATTTTAAATGGATGAGCCGCAATTGCATCCTTGGTAGGAAGAGTGGTGTAAATAAACATTAATGGAGAAAAAAACATACTAGAACCTAAGCATATATATTTTAATCATAACAGTGATAGGAACTGGAAGAGAATGTCTGAGAGAGAGAGTGAAATTACTTAAAAATAGTAAACAATTTTCCTACTTTATTTTTTCCCAATATTTTATTTATTTATTTGAGAGAGAGAGAGAGAGAGAGAGAGAGAGCAAGCATGAGCAAGGGGAAAGGGGGGAGGGGTAGAGGAAGAGGGAGAAGCAGGCTCCCCGCTGAACAGGGAGCCCCATGTGGGACTTGATCCCAGGACCCCAAGATCATGACCTGAGAGAAGGCAGATGCTTAACCAACTGAGCCACCCAGGCGCCCCTTTCCTACTTGATTTTAATCAAATTGGAACTGGCTGAAAAAATGGAAGTAAGCTTGCCCATGGTGATTCAAGGCATACTTTCTGATGTCCAGTGAAAGGCGGTCAAACAAAAAGGAGCAGGTTAATTACTTTGAGTTTCTTTGAAGTCCAGTGGGGAGCTGATTAGGTTCCTTTGATACTACATTCTTTTTTAGCTTCAGTAGGTCCTTACCTGCTCAAAAATTCTTTCATCTGTCTTACGTTTGTTATTCTATGATATTACTTGCAAAAGTCTACCACACTTCTTCCATCCTCTTTAAGTATCTAAACCCAAGGCTGTCCCCAAAACATTCTTCAGATGAGCTTTTCTCTTATTTGACATTGAAGATTGTAGCCATCTGACTGTGGTCCCTCACCTCAAACATTTTCAATCATATCTTTGTTTCTCACCTTCTTGATGTCAGTCTCTGAGAGAGAATTGTTCTCAACGGGTACCAAGGCTAACTCCTCTATTTTTACTATTGATAGTTTTTACTTCACTTTCTCTAAGATATTCCACCATCTTAAAACTCTCCTGCTTTCTTATAACTATGCTACTGAGAGGTTCAGAGTTACATCAAATCACACAACTAACACGACACAGAAAAAAATGTAAATCTCTTCTAGAAATTCTCAAATTATAAATAAATAAATGGCCTTACCACTACAAGTTGCCAGTTTACTCTCTCTGCCTCAATTCTCTTAGTATACAATAATTCATTTAAATCTAAGTTCAACCTCTTCACTCTACTGAAATTATTCTGTCCAACATGACCGCTGGCCTTCTAAATGCCACATCTAATACTCCCTGCAGCCTTTTTTACATTTGCCTTCTTCACACTATTTTTCTCTAAGGAACGTGCTTTCTTCAAATTGTCATCTAGGTTTCTATAGCCCTAAATTCTATGATTCTCTTTCCACTCCTCTGATTGGTCCTTCTTCTTTCTTTTGTTGGATCAAGCCACTTTTTTTTCTTTCTCTCTTTTTTTTTTTTCAAGATTTTATTTATCTGAGAGAGCAGAGCAAGAGAGAGAGTATGAGCAGGGGGAGGGGGAGATGCAGAGGGAGAGGGAGAAGCAGGTTCCCCGCTGAGCAGGGAGCCCCATGTGGGACTCGATCCCAGGACCTGAGGATCCTGATGACTTGAACAGAAGGCAGATGTAAGCAGCCAACTGCGCCACCCAGGCATCCCTTTTTTTTCTTTTTAATCTACCTCTAATACTATTTCTTTCCTTTCTTCCTTATGCACTGGGACCAGACATTCTGAGATTTTATGTAAAATGCAGTTTTAAGGGAATAAGTCATAATTACATCCCTGATAGGATGTACATAAATAAACATTAACAGACAAAAACATTCTAGAACAGATGCATATATATTTTAACTAAAACAATATGACGTTCTATTTTCCAATCGGTCTCATCTTATCTAGAGTTTTTTGAGTATATCATTATATTATCTATAAGCAATGATAACTTTTCTAATTCCTTATTTCTCTAATTGCTTTGGTCACTAATCACAGAAAAATATTTAAATGATAATGATGCAAACAATGATTTGTGTTTCACCATTAAGCTTTAGTGTTGAAGTATATTTTTTATCATTTTATCATTCTTATTTATGTATTTTATCTTTTTTTAAGAAGGATCCATCTTCTATATTACTAAGAGATTAATATCAAGGATAAATATTGTTTTATATCTTTTTTACATCTATAGAAATGATTATAATTTTTTCTTCTTTGAGTGATTAATATGACTTACCTCACTTTAAACAATTCTATAAGATCAATATTATCTCATTTTATATAGGAGAACTGAGTTGCTGAGAAATTCAGTGTTATGCCAAGTCATACAAATAACAAGCCATGAAAAGGAAATGTAAACCTGTTCTGGATTTAAATGGAAGGAAGGAAAGAAGGAAGGAGGGAAGGAAAGAAGAAAGAAAGAAAGAAAAAAGAAAGAGTGACAGATGGAGGGGAAACAGAATCCTTTACTTAAATGAAATCTAGTGTAACAATTCTAAAAAATGATAAAAGCACACCTGCTCTAGCAAAGTGAGGGTAAGAAGCACAGCGCCCTGATTTCTCAGCCACCCTGAACACTCAGAACAGTTTTTGATGTATCTGAACTGAACTCCAAGGAACAGAGTTGAAAGCCAAAACGTGCTATGCCTTCTATTACCCATGCTCAACTCATTTATTTGTTCTACAGAGTCTTTATTATGAAAATTACATATGCATATGATAAGTTAATTTAAATTCTAAACAACAGTATAAATGAAATGCAAAAGTATCCTTCACTACCCCCACTTTCATTCCTTAGGCTTGGATATTTAAACTTCATTCATTTTTTTAGTTGTTTAACACCATAAATCTAAATAAAATGCTTATGCTTCTTTTATCTATTATTTTACATCTATTTATAGACTGCTTTGAAAGATAAGAAACTCAGTTGTAACTTTCTCCTAACTAGTGTTTGTTATATTAATTTTAATACTCTTGTTTGCTTTTGTAACCTTGTATTATTTACCTAAAAAATTAGTAAGTAAACTGTAAATAATGTAATAAGCTTCTATTTCTTATTGTAAAGCTTTAGATGCCATCTCTTAATCACTGCACCCCACAGCATGAGAAAATTAGCCCCAGTACACCACTGAATGTGGCCGTCTCTTCTGTTTCTATTATCCTCTCACTCATAGCCTCAGTCACACTGGAGGCCTTGTTTTTCCTCCAACATCCAGGCCTGATCCAGTCTCAGAGCACTGGCACTAGAACCTGCATGTTGGCTGCTCAACCAAATCACATAGTCTTTATTCATAATCAAATAAAACTTCCCCATAACAGACATCTCTGTCATATGTTCGATTTCAAAATTCTGAGGTACCTAGCTACAAGCTTTAAAAGACATGGATTATAAGTAGGCAAATTTCATCTGTCTTCTATCCCTCCTTTTTCCTTGGGGTATCACTCTGCAAATTACCTTCTATCTCTTTTGCTTCTTCAATTTCTCTCCTCTCCATTGGTTTTTCCCACTTTGAACCTCTCCATTGGGTTTTCCCACTTTGAACCCAAACGTATTTATTGTTTTCTTAACGAGCAGCAATAAAGAGTTTCCGGTCCCTATCTTCCCCTCAAGCTCCTTTCCTATGCATCTCTTTCCTTTCTATTAAAATTCTTGGGGAAGAATCCATATTGTACCACCTAATTTCTCATCTTCCATCTACTCTTTTATCAAGACCATCTTGCTCCTGCCCTTCTTTTCTCCTAAATGGTCTTCCCCAACATCACTAACAATTTACTAATTCAGGGGTGCCTTTAAGATCCTCACCCCACTTGACCTTTCTTTAGCACATTCACCACGACTAAGTCTCACCCACCTCTGCTCTCCACTCCTATTGCCCTGGCTCCTTCCTTTATTGGCTCTTGCCTGGGACACTGTAATAACTGGTTTCCCTCCAATCTATCTTCCCCATCACCTCCAGTTTTCTTTCTGAAACCCACATCTGTTCAATTAAAAAAGGATTTTTTGAGCTACTGGAATAAAGAAGAATAATTTTAAGGGAAAACGCTCACAATATGACATTAACTGGAATAAACACTTAACAATCATATAGATTGGGTTAAAAGGTATAAATAGTATCATTTCAACTATATATAAATATATGCAATGTGTACATAGTATGTATTTATGTGTATATGTGTGTATTTGTTTGTAAGAACAAAGATAGCAAAATGTGAACGTGATTTTCTCTGGTGGTAGGATGCTGAATGCTTGTTTTCTTTTTTTTTTAAAGATTTTGTTTTATTTATTTGACAGAGAGAGAGAACACGAGAGAGGGAACACAAGCAAGGGGCCTGGGAGAGGGAGAAGCAGGCTTCCTGCTGAGCAGGGAGCCCGATGCGGGGCTCCATCCCAGGACCCTGGGATCATGACCTGAGCCGAAGGCGGACGCTTAACGACTGAGCCACCCAGGCGCCCCTGAATGCTTGTTTTCTAAATGAGCATTTATTAATTTAGAATACAATGTGATGTGTAGTATGTGAGCATTAAAATTTCATTTGAGGCGCAAGAAGTCCAGAAGAGCTACAGAGCTATAGTATCACTCCAGTCAAGTTTTGAAGGGTGAATGGACATTCTCCAGGTAGACTACACAAGATAATAAGTATATTTTAGGTAGAAAGAGGAGCATGAGAAAATCCATGGATATGTGAAAGCACATTTCATACTCAATACAGAGAATATTCCAGTAGACTAGACAATATAGTGGGTTCACATTATGATAACCTTCTATGTATATACTAGCAAGGAATCTTGCTAGTATAATGATCTCCTATACTCATTGCCTGGCTGAATCTCAGATGGTTGTTTTCTACAACTGTGTCCCTGCCTCCCTAATCATGGCTTATGTAGTCTGTTTTTGGACAGTAGCATAGAGAGTGATGGATGAATTATCACAGCCCTTACCCAACTACACATATACCCATACACACACACTTAGCTCTTTCCTCCAAAATATATATTATCTCCAGCGACATAAAAATACCATGAAAACCAACCCAACATCAAGCCTATAAAAAGTCTTCTTTCCTTCAATATTTCCCATATTCAAGGTAACTTCAATGAAAAACACAAGTAACCTGCTTTCTAATTTTGCTAGTCGTTTTAGCAAAACTTCATCTTGTCATCCTGTTTCTGATCTTTGCACCATGAGTTAGTGCATAAGAACGACTTAAATATATTTCAACAAGTAACAAATACACAATGAGTATGATCAAGTCATCTTCAGTGGTTCAGCACAACTGCTCTTATTCTATTCAATACAACCATTCAAATAGGTATTGATTTTGATGTGACTGTGGCTGGGGGAAGAAATACTGGCCTGGTGTATCGGGAACTCAGATTATAGTCCCGGGACTGCTAACTGCCTGTGGGACTCTGGGAAAGTCCTGAATTTCTGAATTTCTCCTGCCTTCAACTGCCTCGTCTTTAAAATGAAGGTCTTGGATTAATTCATTTAAAAAGTCACTCTGTCTCTGAAATTCAAGGTCCCTAAGGAAAATTATGTGGAGGTTTACCTTAACTCTATCTAATTTTGCCCATTTTGCAAACTGACCTTTAACAGGGCTTGCAAAACTGACCTCAGTTTTTACATTTGAATAACTGACAGGTGAGAAAACACAAATGTGAATTCCCCTCAATTTCATCAACATGAAATCAGCTTTTTCCAACACTATAATAATAAATTCACCCTACACAAAGTATTTACAGGCCTAGAAATGCAGATATTTTAGTCACTTAGACAATTCTTAATACTATTATACCAAAGTGAAGTTTTTGTCTTCTCCATTGATTAGATTTTGGAGCTACGTCATTAGATTTCTCACTGTGATCATGACTTAAACCTAAGACATTTGAGCAATAATTGTATTATTATTTGCCATAACATAAACAGAGCTGGTAACAACAAGTATTTAAATACTCATTCTTCCTTTACTGTGAGATACTAGCCTTTAAAATCATAGATTTATACAAACTAGAGTGTGAACTATGAGCATGCACTTCAGCAACTATTAAAAAGCACTGAACCAAATGCAAAGTTAGGTTTTCACATCCAAAAAAAAAAAAAAAAGATGACCTTCCTTTTGTGGAGCCAGCCCTGTTTTATAATGATTAAAATAAATTCAACATGATTTAAAGTCACAACTAATGCTAAAATACCTAGGTAAACTATTTTTTTAAAGAACTAAATGAAAAAAAAAACCACTAAATCATAGTTTCTCTTACTGTATTCCATAGGAATTTTATCCATGCTAGAAATATAAGTAAATTCTGAGTGAGTCCCAGGACTAGGTATAGAAACCAATTACCTAAATTGACTACACACATTGATATCTTTTAGCCAAAGCATTATAAAACAATTTTATCTTCTTTGAAGTGGAAATGCCTAGTCTTGTAAAGAAAATCACAGCACCAACAGAAAACTCTAAAAGTAATTTTAGAAGCTTCAAATCTCCATTAGTTAATATTTTTCTTCTCAGTTTATAGCTTGATCATATCTGAATTACAAATACATGACTATGAAAGTCAGTAGTATTTTCTAAGCAGGAATCTGTTGAATTACCCCAAGATTAAAAAAAAAAATTCCAACCTCCAACTATTTGCCACTAATATGAACAAAAATCTCCCTAATACATTCATGGGCATATTGAAGTCACTCCCCATGCGAAACAACTGGAAAGATCAATCAAATCAGGTGTTGAAGATTTTAAATTAAAGAAAAAACAACATTAATTTATTTTTCACTTACAACCAAAGCTAGATCTAGCATAATAAACTATATTTTTAATAGCTTGTGCATATGGCCAAATATAAAGAAGTCAGAGTCTTTATTTTAAAGCAAATGTGTCCAGCTTAGATGTATGATAGAATTTCTAAATCATAGCACCCAACATCAAACAGCAAGATTTCAGAGATTCCTTGATTGATTAATCAATTGCATAGCTTTCAATGTAAACACATGGGGGAAAAATGTGCATTCTTTGTTTTCTAGATTTTCAAAGATATAATGAAAAATATAATGGTTTGTGAACATCAAAAATTGTACTTTCACATTGATTAAAGCCGTTAACATGCAACTGTAGCCATTGTGTTTTTTTTCTTTGTGTTACAGAATTTAAAAATGGATGAGAAACTTGGTCAAATAACCAGTAAAATTACGTCTATGCATTAGTATTTTTAAGAGGCAAAAAATGACATTCTATTACCATGATGAGACTAGAATTAATTTAAATAACTTTGGGCTTGATTCCTGAAAAACAAAAATACTTACGCGGTAGGGGGGCATTATTTCTGCATTTTTTTTATATGCACAAGTCATGGTCTGTATTCAACTTCCAATTCAAAAAGAAAAGTTGCAGATTTATGTAGGCAGGTTTTTGTGTGAGTGCACAGTTCCAAAGTGAAAAATAAATAAGCCTGTAGAGAACTTACGCCTTTTAGCAGAGTGTTAAAAGGATTGCAGGCTGAACTCCAGGCAAAAAAAATCTCATCCCAATAAATTATTACCAAAATGTTAGCAAGCACTGAGTTGTCACACTCAGGCAGCAGGGACATAATGGTGACACAGAAGAAAACTGCCACATAAATCACTTTCAAATAGCCCTTCACTTGGTACAGGGGAGAAACTTCCGTCCTCAGCTGAATCTCATCTCCTACCTTTTCATCTCTATGATAAAATGGCAACTGTCCAAATCACTAAAAATAATTTAAAATAAATCCCTGAAAAGATTGCTCCAAATTTAGTAAAGCCTTTTGTGATTAAGAAAGAAACAAATAGAGGCTGTATCAGAAAAATGTTTTTCAGAAATATTCTCCCCTTTAAATCTGAATTGATAAAGTAAATCATAGGTTTCAAACTAAACCAAAGGAGATAGATGAGAGAGAGATAGATTTTTTTTTCTTAATTCCTCTGGGGAGGTATATCTTTTGAAGAGCAAAGAAACATAAAGAAATAGATTCTATAAGTAAAATAACTTGGTATTGTCAGGACAATTTCCAAGGAGGTGAATGCATTTAACTCATGAAAAATGTTCTCGGGATTTTTATGTATTTTGTAAAAGACAATTTTGAGCATTCAGATCACATCTGAAATTATTTTTTAAAAAATTACTCAGTAGAAAAATATAGCTATCTTTAAATAAAAATGGACTTTATAATTAATCATCATCAAAAGTCATTCTAATAGTAAATAAAGTAAATCAACATTATCAATAATTTTTTTAGAATAAAATTGGTCATATGTGTTTTTAAAAGACATACTTGGATATTTATAGAAACAAGTTTCCAAAATGGAATAATCAGTTTTACTTTAACATAAAGTATTTAGAAACACTGTCATAACTCTATTGTTTCTTACATTTTTAAAGAAATCACTTTTGTTGATTTATCTTTATCCCTTAAACTTTCAGGAAATCTTAGCTATTTCATAGGCCAATCCTGTGAAAATGTTTTCTCTTTATTCGGTTCTTCTTTAATCACATCTTGAAAATAACCAGAGACTAAACCTAGACATTCAAGATCATTTTATTAATTCTGTGAAAACTATTGCATAATAACACAGACAGCACTCAACTTCCCTCGTCAGTTTTGAAACAGAAGTTTCATTACTGTTACTGTCTTAAATTTAGCATCCTTCCTAAAGCTGAAGGGGGAAAAGAAATCAACTTGCAATTTAGACAGTTACCAAATTACCAAAACTAGAACAGCAACTCTTAATGAGCAAAACCATTAACAATTTTCCGACTGGAGCCCCTGTTCAAATACCTTGGACACCTTGTTAGCACAGAATGAGGTGTTCAATCAAGAGACTGGGAATTGGAAGTACCAGGGCACAGTTTTGAGTGGTGATTACAAGGGCGAGAGGGTGAGTGCCAAGGTAACAGTCTTCTACCCTGCAGGAAGCTGAGAAACCTTCAAGTCTACATTTGTAAATCAGGCCCGATGATTACAGCAGTCACAAGCAAAGAACATATGAAACAATTATTTGCACCATTCTTTCACTGTTTTAATTTGCTCTTAAAATGAACAAGATGATCCCCAGAGTCACTGGCATTTTGTCTTTATAAATTTAGAGCATGTGCTAGGATTTTTCATGGCACTGTAAGCAAAGGAAAAGACTAAAGGAATCATTTCAAAGAGCATTCTCTTTTTTTCTTTCAAGTTATATTATTATTCAGGTTTGCTGTAACTTAAAATGTATAAAGCAGGCTGCAGGAGTTTATTTTAGATATTTGAGTTATGTGACTCTTTTTAAAATATAAAATACTTGTTTCCTAATTATTAGTTTCTAATTTTTGTGTTGTTTTTCATTTAAGTGAAGTGACTTAGACATTGAAACCCTGGCATTAAATGGATGAGGAATAGCATAACATGTTTCCAGTTTTTAACCATCTTAAAACACTCTTTACCAACCCACAGCTTACAAATAATTTATTAAAAGAATTTGACTTTGGCCTACAGTATTTAAGTTGTCCTCAGAACTTAAGAGTGAAGCAGTATCAAATTTGTGTGTAAAAGAATATATTTAAGCAAAATATAATTTTTAAAATAAACATTTTCTTATGTGAAAAAGTTGCACTGGAAAAAAAACAACAGTAAACAGAAAGCTAAATCTTTCAAATGCCAATGCATTGCATTGATTTTGTTGCTATTAAGCACATTTTTTATTGACTGCTGAGAGAAATTAAAATTTAGGTGTCATAGAATAAAGTATTTATCGTTAGAAAAAAGAATTGCAAATATATATTTAAAAGTTTTATTCTCTGCTATAAAAATCTGTTGTAATTTTTTAAATGTATAATATATGTATATAATTTTCCTCTTCTTAATTATTTAAGGGATGATATTCTAATTGTTTTGGGGATAGTTTTGCTAATTACAGGCATGAGGGTCTACAGCTAAGATGACTGATTATATTTTTACATGTCTTTATAATTTCATAAACTTCGTTATGACTTAATCTGAAAAATAATTTACAAAAGAACTTACTTAAACACAAATGAATTTTATTTCATCTCATGAAAACATATTAGATGTGGGGTTCAAAGTCTAAGTTTTCTTCAATAGCTGGGTCCTGAAAACTATAAAGCATTTTTAAAAAGCTTCCAATGTATTTCAGAATTTGAAAACATCCTAACATCCTGTTTATATAGGCAAGAAAGAAAAATTACATAATTTTAACTACTCAC
Organism: Eumetopias jubatus; assembly: GCF_037043125.1. Taxonomy (NCBI): domain Eukaryota; kingdom Metazoa; phylum Chordata; class Mammalia; order Carnivora; family Otariidae; genus Eumetopias; species Eumetopias jubatus. The sequence continues at coordinate 113,610,469 of NW_028274807.1, forward strand.
AACTTATTTTAGAAAATCTCTTAAATAATATGATTAAGTTTATTTTTGAAACAGGCTTATATATTTTCCTAGAGAGCCTTCTCTTTTCTCTTGACTATTATTTCTGTCAGTTTGTTTTCTGAATGGTGCAATATTGAGTTTCCGGATTTTGATTTCCCATACTAAATCAACGGTTTAAAACACTGGAAACTCATATGAGAGATTACCATGTAATTTTGTAATGTATTACAATCACATCATTTGTGCCCCCAAACCACAAGTGATTATTGTTCAAGAGCTCTTTTTTTTTTTCAATCAGAAAAATCTTTTTCATCATGTGCTATCCAAATGTAGAGGGCGCTGTTGTTCATGTATTTTGAAAGTGTTTCATAAAACAAAACACATCCAGCTAATAGTTTATCATTTGTTTTTCAAAACCTGCTTATAAATTCCAGTGGAAGTATGTACGTGTAATGCTTGAATTTAAATTTAAAGTAACTGAAAAAGTGCTTATGTAATAGATTATTAAAGTTCTTATGTTTGCCATTAAGGATTTATGTATTTTTAATTGTCCCCAGGTTCTAACTAATCTTTAATTCATTTTAAACATTCTGATTACTAAATTTTATAAAATACTTTAATTTTCTGGCATTATAATTATGTAAAAAGTGTGGCCTTGTGCGTTGGAGATGCATGATGGAAAACTTAGGGGTGTCATTTTCAAAGGCTTCAAGAAAAAAAGAAGCAAATGTGGCAAAAATTTTAATAATTGTTGATTCCGGGGGCAGGTGAGGGAAGCACACAAGTGTTTATGGTATTGTGTTTTCAACTTTTTCTATGTTTGAAATTTTTCAGACTATAAACCTGGAGAAAATATTCTGATTACTTAACTCAATTTTACGTTTATTTTTGTTAATTATTTTTCAAGTAAATAGATAATTTTAAGAATATTCACTGAGCATGCTGGCTTCTTTATGGTTAGCTTTTAATGCAGTTTTAAAGTATAAATGTTTATCTGGATTATATGAAAAATATCATTTCTTTCATTAACTGAGCAAAAACAAATTAATTTTAAAGTACAAATCTTTAAAAAATGTTTAAAAGTGAGTATACAATAGTGCTTTCTATGATTTTTTAAACATTTTCTCCAGTATCATGAAATCATGAGTTTACCTCTCTTCTTTTGAACTATGACATTATGGTTACTGTAAAGAATTTTAAAATGGAGTCAAAAACCCAAACAAATTACAGTCAGTATTATTCTAAACACAAAACTTCAGTAAGACATTGTTATAACTCATAAAACAAATTTTAAAACTCTAAAAGTTTGGATGCAAATTTGTATAGAAAGCATTGAATAAATGCTGCATAAAACTAACCAGCACATTCCCAGATATAGTAAATGCTGTATAAGCATTAGGATTCCAGATTTAAAATACATTAACTTAGAAAACTCAAACCAGACACTAAAAAGAGATTATATTCCAATGTTTTTATTCTTAATTTAATACTGAGAAGGAACCACTTCAAAATTTTTCTTGCCATGTTTGTACAAATACAACTAAAAGGCGTTTTTTAATATTGTGATATGTGCTGAATAAAGTTAATAAGAGGATATCCTCTCTAGTTAAATAAAATTACATTTGAAATCATATGGATTTTGATTGAATATTTCTTCTTGATTTGTATTGTCAGGCACCACTGAAGCAGCAATAATAGTTCTCTCTCTTTTTCTTTTAAATCTAACTTGCAGAAAGAAAGAGAACATTAGTGACTAGTATATGTGAAAATGTAAATATATATTCTTTGCAGAGTCAAGAAACTAAATCACTAGAAAAACATAAATATAGCTTAAAGAAAAGTTTTCGGGGTAGCTCAGACATAACTTTTCAGCACTTCAAGTTATTTTAAAAGCAAAATAAGCATGGCAGAAAACACAAGAAGAAAATTCAGTTCACTAAAATGGCTGATAACTTGCTCTCTTGAATAGGGTATCTGAAACTTTGTCTGGTTAAACTGTATCTAATCTAGCACAAGTAGGCATTGTCTGATTTTTATGGTATCCATGAACATTCAAGAAGTTTTCCACCTTAAAAACAAGGAGGTGGGGGCATGGGACAGTGGGGGGGAGGGCTGATCCATAACTGAGTAACAGTTGCCTTTTATGATTGGCAAGTTCTTTGGGACCAAGATACCCCCCAGCCTGACTGAGGAGGACGCAGAAATGCAGTTCGGCCCTGTCTTTCTGTCAAATCACTGCCATCAAAACAATGGCTCATATTACATGAAAATCTTGTGCAAATGAGCCATAATGGGAGTGAATGACAATCTCGTAAGACCATGCAGCAGGGTCCTCCTTTGATCAGCAATACTGTTAATCTTTCTCAAACATAGCACACTAAGTATACTTGGCAAATCCTATATGAGAAAGTCCCTATAGCACAGATCCAGAGATAAACAAGCTGTAAGTGAAATAGACACCAGTGAAAAGTTCCATATTGGTCATGGATTTCCATTTTACTTGAGCCTTTTTTTATTTTTGTTTTTTTATTTCTGTTGTTGTTTTGATGGATGTTTTTGTTTCGTCTTTTATGGACTATTTATACTCCATACTTCCTTATTTTAAAATCTTATAAGGGTTGCTTTACATACATTGGATTGAATTTTAAACGGCTGATGTAAAAAATTATCTTGAAAAGACTTCCGTGGGTTCTACTAATTTGAGAATGTATGAAGTGCCTTATTTACATAGGCTTTGTCATTAATCACAGTGGACTCAGACTGATGGCTTTATATGATGTTGCGCCAAAACACGAAAAAGGGACAGAGAGGCGAGAACTTTCAAGCATGATGTTTTCTAGTGTAAGGAAAGAATGATTTAGGTGTTTCTATTTCTAAGGTGGTTTAAACAACCATCAAAATATCTCACAAGGAGTTATAGATCACCCTTTGGATAACAAAAGGTATTTTCTTTTGCTCTCTAATATCAAAATCAAATTGGTTGGGTCACCAAATATGTAAGGCACATGTAGACTAACGCAAGCTGAGTCAATCATGTGCTGGGAGGAAATATGCCTCTTCAGTTGTGCTCTGCTTTTGAAGTGTTGCCTAAAAATCAGCCTTGGGCTTCAAAGAGAGAAGGATTATAGCCTTTATCCAGCAATTAATATGGCTGGAGCTCAGAATGTCAGCATCTAACCACGATCCTGGCCGGAGAATAGCAGAGCAGAAATTCAGTCTCCTTCAAGACTTGGAGTAAATCGTAAAAATGAAGAAATAAGCAGTGAAATCTTATTACCGTAAGGAATAAGGCAGGAAAGCGGGAGGGGGGGGGAAGGAAAACAAACCCTGTCCATTTTTTGACATGCAGACCAACCCTCCCCCAAAAGTGGTGTCCCCCGACCTTGCACCAGCCTTCTCCACCTAGATCATTTTACTCTGCCACCAACCGTTAAGCAGAAAAAGTGCTATCAAGGAGAAAGCTACTCCTTTTGCCTTCTAACACGGATCGGATAACAACCTTTCCAAGTCCTTCCTCTCTGTCAGAGTTCAAGTGTTCAAAAATGGTCAGAATATCAAGCAACAAAAAAGCAGCAGGATTTTGCAGGAAGAGTTTAAGTACATTAGATTATACAGAGTGGTTCGAAGAGACACTGGTGTTAGGTTTCATTTTCATTCTCCATCACATTGTCAGTGCCCTCTGCCAACAGCCTAGAGAAGAGAGTGATCCCCTTCTGCTACTGGGATACTGCAGAATGCACGTCCTTAAAATGCCGGTCATTTCTACTTAATACCCTGGTATGTTTGAGGTTGAATATTAAATGACAAAAATGTCCTCACCTTCACAACAGTAGGTTATTTGGAATTACTATTTCAACATGATATGCTTATTTTGATCTAAGGGCATAGGGGTGTCATGTCATCTCTTCCAAAATTTGTGAACAAAAATGAAGAGAATCTCTCACTTAGTTTGGGGAGGATCTCCCTTGGAGAACAACCGAGCAGTCTGTCTGTTAAAATCTGACACAGTTGTTGCTACATGTTTCCCTACACATTTTTCTACTGATGCTGAGGAAAACCCAAGCGGAAAGTATTTACAGAAGAGGATCACAGCATCATGACGGGCTAAGCAATGGGTTTCATTAATAAGCAATGTTTATTGCTCAGTGCAGAGGTTTTGTGTGGAAGGCGCTTGAAGAATGATCACTATAAAATCTAATATTAACAAAAAATTTTAATATGTAATAGGCTCTTTGATATCATATACATATTTACCCCTAGGTCCCACACATAAATATAGAATTGAGATCACAAAGGCATTTGATTTTCTACATCCTTCTTGCACTTAATGTACTTCCTTTTTTATATAGCCTCTCATTTGGCACTCATAGTGAAGGGCCTGACAATGTATTTTACGTCCATAGAAAGTTGGAGGAAGAAGAAAAGATGGCTGATGAATTAAGTAGCTAACAGAAGGCAAAGTGATGCCCATAAGCTTCATTCTGTTGAAAATAAGGGCAAGATGTGTCCAAACTTACACAGAATCCATTGTCCCTTTTCCATGTTTGCTGTCTTGCTATCAAAGCAATGTGATTCACAGGTCCTAGTTCAGTGTTAGGGAGCTCACCAGGGCTATTTTGCATAGAATAAGAGCCCTTAGTGTGCTTCACACACAGGAGTGAAGGAAAGATGGTTCAAGAAGCAGGAAAACAAAATTCTTCAGCCTGTAAAAGATAACAGGAACACGGAAGAAAGCTTGCTTTTAAGATCGCATCTGAATGGTTTTTTTAATGACATAAAATTCTCTGATAATACACTATCATTATCCAAAAACTTGGAGTTTGGACAATGTCTCCTTCTATGAAGCATACAGTAAAATATCCCTACAATGTATTTAGCTTTCAGTAGGGCCCAGTTGTTAGGTTCAAACTATTTAAAACTCATTTCTAAAGAACCATAACCAATTTGCAGCCTAATGTTACTAGACCCACCAACAATCACTAATGTTATTCCATCCCCATCAATGCCCTTCAATGACCACACAGCTATAAATCTACAGATTTATTTAAATCTATATGACAGATTTATAATAAATATGTAGATCTAGTAAATAAAATCTATGTATCCTTTTGTCAAAATGTCTTGTCAGGTGACAACATTTTGTTGTTGTTCTTAGGAAATCAGTATTTTCCATAACAATATGCAGTGGAAAATGTTTTTTAAAGAAGAGAAAAACAAAACACATGGCTATTGTTTCTTATAAAGTTGAAATTTCAGCAGAGTCCTCAATAATTCCCAGCAGTCCTATTTATTATTATCTGGTAAATTCATTCCTAAGTCTTCTGGTCCAGTATTTAAAATTTTTTATTTATTTACTCTTTTGAATGAGTAAGACATTTATATGGGCTCAAAATGCAAAATAAAGAATAACCTTGTGAACAAGTGAAAATTCTTCTTCCAATCTCTCTCTCCATCCATCATTCAATTTCCCACTCTCTCCAGTCAGATAATTTTATGTTTTCTTTACTTGTGTAATTTTTGTGCATTCTTTCATAGTATCTTTATGTATATATAAGAAATACAAACAACCACTATCTCTCCTCCCGAAATATCCATCTGCTGTCCATCCTTCACTCTTACCTTTGCCTCGTACTTCATTGTCATGACAATGTTCTCATTCTCTCACACATCCACCAACCTACTTTATGTGCATCCATCTTTTGTCTTTTCCTCCTCTAACAATGGAGAAGGTGTTCTTTCTCCTCACTAAGTCCAATTCTTTTCATGCAGCTTTAAGCACTATCTTCTGCACTGACTCAAAACTTTGCTCTGTCTGTTTTCCCTTTCGCCTCCTACATCCCCACTGTCTACTTCTCTAGGATCTGGAGCTAGTTATTTAACTTAAATGAACTAAAATTAAAAATTCACTTCCTCAGGGGCACCTGAGTGGTGCAGTTGGTTAAGCACCCAACTCATGATTTTGGCTCAGGTTGTGACCTCAAGGTCGTGAGATATAGTCCTGCATCAGGCTGCACACTCAGCATGGAATTTACTTGAGATTCTCTCTCCCTCTCCAACTGTCTCTCCTGCTCGTGCTCTCTTTAAAAAAAAATTCACTTCCTCAGTTGCACTAACCACATTGCAAGTGCTCAGTAGTTACATGTGGCAAACATTTCCAGCATTGCAGAAAGTCCTAGTGGATAGCACTATTCTAGAGCATATTTGAAAAGTGATAGAATGTTCCAACCTCATTACTCACTAAGTATGATCTTGTTACTCTCTCTACCAGCCTTCAGTTTATCTAGTAAAGTGAGAACAAGAGTAGCATCAACTTCATAGATTATTGTATATAAATAATATGTATTAATCACTATATTGTATACCCAAAACAAATGTGACATTGTGTGTCAACTATACTCAAATAAAAAAAATTTAAAGAATAAAAAGAACATATATTATGTAAGTTGGCATAAAAATGGAATGTAAATATGGATAAGGAAATAGATATGGGTATGGATACAGAAATAAACATATAGAGATAAAATTATTTTAAAACAATTCTTAGTTTTCTGTTTTCTGTAATAAATAATTTCAGTCTCATTGAAGCTACATTTTTTAACTTTAGGCAATTTTGATAAATTACATTTATGTCCTCAAACTTTAAGTATGAACCAACATTTATTTTCCCATTTAAATTTACATATATTTTTAAATAAGTTATTATTATGTCTGCAAGTGCAAAGACCATAACTTTGTGTTCTGTTCACATAACAAACACTCCATAAATTCTGTTGAATTGGATTGAATCTAGTTACAGACACTTAATTAATGTTTTCTTGTGTGTGCAAGAAGTCCTCTTACTTCATTCAAACTATACTTCCATTTATATGCTCAAGTATCATGTTTTCTTCTTTTTTAAGATTTTATTTATTTGTTTGAGAGAGAGAGAATGAGAGAGAGAGAGAGCACAAGAGGGGGGAGGGCCAGAGGGAGAAGCAGACTCCCTGCTAAGCAGGGAGCCCCGATGTGGGAATCCAACCCAGGACTCCAGGATCATGACCTGAGCCGAAGGCAGTCGCTTAACCAACTGAGCCACCCAGGTGCCCTATCATGTTTTCCTTGTATCTTCTGTTCCAGAGTATGTAATCATCTAAGTTTTAAGGCCTCCTAAATCTTCAAATCTGCATTAGCTCATCTGAATTGCTCTAGACTCTTTCCAGTTTAAAGATTACTGTAGAATCTACTATGGTCAGAAAGTTACACTTGTTAATCAAGTAACCAAGATTATTATGTTCCTTAAAAATCTTTGATTATACTTGCAGAGTCAAGTATCCAGAATAAAATGGTTATCAAGAGAAGAAACAAAAAGTAATAAAGAGTGGTATTATTATTTCTTGCTCTCTGCATAAGAAGTCAATTTTTCCAAAGAGAGAAGCATTTTTCCTACTGTCCAGGTAGGTGTCCCGGATGTGTACATTTTAAAAGGAGGGCTTCCAATGTCAAATAAATCAGGCTATATTCATAAAATAAGACACCAGGCAACAATTAAAAAGAAATAAAATAGGAATGCCTGGGTGGCTCAGTTGGTTAAGGGTCTGCCTTCAGCTCAGGTCATGATCCCAGGGTCCCGGGATCGAGTCCTGCATAGGGGTTCTCACTCAGCCTGCTTCTCCCTCTGCCTGCCAATCTCCCTGCTTGTACTCTCTCTCTCTCTCTCTCTCTCTCTCTGGCAAATAAATAAATAAATAAAATCTTTTTTTTTTTAAAAGAAGTAAAATATACACCTATAGATAGAGAACAATCTTTAAAATATATATATATTTATTTAATTCACAAAGGAGAGTGAATAGTTTCACTACTCTAAAAAAAAGAGAGGGACACCTGGTTGGCTCAGTCAGTTAATCAACTGACTCTTGATTTAGGCTCTGGTCATGATCTCAAGCCCGGTGTAGGCTCTGCACTCAGGGGGGAGTCTGCTTCAGGATTCTCTCTCCCTCTCCCTCTTCCTCTGCCCCTCCCCCTGCTCACTCCTTTTCTCTCTCTCTCAAATAAATAAGTAAATTTTTTTTTTAAGGAGAGAGAGAAATGTATACATATTTATATGCTCGAGAATACTTAGATTATTAGTGGAAGAAAAACTTTTTTGTGTTTGAATTTTTATCATTTTTAAAATGCTTTTTTATCAAATTCATGCATTCAGTATTGAAAGTCTTAAAACAACAACAAAAAGTCTTCTACCTCATACCCACTAACCTATTAGACTCTTTTCTTCAAGAGTAACACTTTCTTTACAAATCTATTTGCCTCTGTATTTCTAAATAAATACATTACCCTTGTATTTCATAATCTAACAATTTTGTACATTATGTATTGATTTCCTATTATGGTAAGTACCTCTTACACTTTACTTCCCATATCCCTTCCTTTGTGATCATATACCTTTTAAGATTTATATGTTTTGGTTATATAAATATTGTTCCCTGCTGAGTCAAATGATAGTCAAATGTGCTATCATTATTTTTCTTGCATTACTTGTTATGTTTCACAGAGTCAATATTTGCCTTTTTTTAAAAGTTAGTATATTATTTTGCTTATTGTATTATTAGTGTATAGTTAATTTCTCCTAAAATTTTCAACAGAATTTTAATACTTATCTCAATACTATTCTCCCACATCATTAAAATAAATCAAATCAAACCAAAATGATTTTCTACCATAAATCTTCTTTGGGTCCTCTGCTTTCTTGTGAAACCTAATCTGGTTGCTGTTAAGCCTTTTAATACTATCTCAGAGTTTTTGTTTGCCTCTCTCCTATGAAAAAGCCACATCTTTCTCTTTCTTGGATAGCTTATCCTACTATAGTAGAATAGCAGTACCTTATCGAGAATAAGTATATAGAAGGTAATTTGCTGAAAACTTGTATGTTTGAAAATGCCTTTATCTTCACATGAACAGAGAGTTTGGTTGCATATAGATTTGTAAGTTGAAATTATTTGTATCAAATTTCATGTGCTAAGTACTTGGTAGACCTTTCTAATCAGTTGATTAATGTCCTTCAGTTCTGGGGATTTTCTTGTATTATATCTCTATTTTCTCTGTTTTTTGTTTTGTTTTGTTTTGTTTTTTCTTTTTAGAACCCTTCCATCATCTTGATGTTGGATGTCCTGGAAAATCTTTTAATTTTCTTTCACTTCCCCATGTCCATTCTTTGACTTTTTATACTATTTTCTCGAAGATTTACTCCATTTAATCTTTCAAACCTTTTATTACACCTTAATTTTGTTTTTAATTCCCAAGATCTCTTTTTTATTCCCTGTCCTTTAAAAAAAATAACATCCTGTTCTTGTTTCATGGAAGCAATAGCTTCTTTGTCTTTCTGACGTTATTACTTAGCTTCTGTTTTCTTATGTTTTCTGAATTGTCTCTATTTCTTCATAATTCACTACTTATTTGTTTGACCCCTGTATTACATTAATTATGTAATTATGTATCTCTCCTCATATGTCTGGAGATTTTTAGCTCTTCACTCATATTTAACAGTGAGTAACCAAGAAGTTGATTGGGAGCTCTGCCTGGGAGGGAAGAGTTAACAATTAGTGAAACTGCCTTTTTTTTTAAATTGTTGTGGGAAATCCTAACATCAATGCATCCCAAGTGTCAGTCCCTTCTTTGTGTATCTGGAGACTCAATACTTCTCATTACCTCCCTCCATAAGCGTTTGGGTTTCTACTCTGCATTCTGCTCAGTCCATTATTATCTGTCCACCTGCTTTCCACCTTCTAAATATCTGCTGACATCTTCACTGTTATTTCTTCTTCCTCACTCTTTGCCTTACGAGTTTATAATTTTTATATTTCTGTCATTGCAGTTAAGGAGAAGATGGTATTTACTATATGTTTTTAGTTTGTTGTTTAACTGAATGTACATATATCATCTCTTATTAAGTATTCAAGAAAGTCCAGAATTTACAGGAGCATTCATATAATTTTCATCTCCAGAAAATATTAAACTAAAGAAATCTTTACCATCCGTGAAGTTCTTGAAGTCTTTATCACTGGGAAAATTCAGTGTACAATGCTATAACTAGTAGTAGTAACAACTCCATGTCCACTTGCCCAGAAGTGGGTTTTTCAGTAAAGGAAAATAGTTGCTGTCCTACACCCTCTTATAAGTGCATAAATCAGTTCAACATTTCCAAAGGACAATTTAGAAATATATGAGAAGAGAATTAGAAAAGCATACTTTCTGATTGTAATTACATTTATAGAAATATATCTAGGAAAATCTCAGTATACCTATCTAGTCAAGGAACATTTGGTTGCAGGTCAAATGGAAACTGATAGCAGGAAATCTCCCAGAACACAGCTGTTGAAAAGATGTCTTAGTTTCACTGATTTGTATTGTGATTTCTTTCTTTCTCTGTGACTACCTCTGTTTTCTCATAGTCATATCAATACTTTCCCAAAATGGCACTATCAGCCTTGAATCTATGGGATCATTTAGTTTGCTTCCTCACAACCAAATGGCTCAATTTCCATGACTGAATTCCATTTCCTGGGAGAATAAATTTGATTGGCCTGGTCAAGTGAGTTCTGTGGTCAGTGCCCGAGAGGGAATTAATTAATACATTAGAACTGCCTCTTCTCAGAGTACTAGAGTTGGAAAGGTTCTTTTAGAAAGAAGCATGGAAATCTGGAGAAAATTATCAACTTCTCTAATGCAGCAACAGAAGTAGTCCAGATATTATCTAGAACACTAGCCAACTAGGTAAATTGGATTAGTCTACAATGGCTAGTCTAGGTTCAAAGATCGACATGAAACATGATGCAAATTCCATTGAACTTGTTCCAATTTCAGTTTATTACTGATCCAACAAACAAGGAATGCAAAAGATAATCATCAGATCAAGGATATAATTCAGTAGACACAACTCACATTGACTTCTTGGATCCTCAAAGTTTTGTTCAAATGTAAATAGTCTTGACAGCACTCATGGAGTGAGGAACCAGACAGAAAATCCTAGAAATCTCAAGCTCAGGCTTTTTTTGTTTGGTTGGTTTTTGTTTTGTTTTGAGTGGCTAGGCTGGGGTTGGAAGAGAAGCATGTCAGCATTCAGGGTCTTACTTAGTTACCAGACGGGGGGAAAAATAATGTAATTAACTTACATTTTTACATAACATATTTTATATTATCAGCAGGTCTGCTGGAGGTTTCATTTCACTTGGCCTGTATATGGCCACCACAGTATATAATACAAATGAGTGAAAAGAAAATGTAGAACAAAATGTGTGACACTGATAAATGGTAACTGATACCCACCTTCTGCATGGACAGGAAAACTAGAGTTGGAAAGACTGTAATATATGGGAGAAACTGCTATTCAGTTCTAGTGACTATATTTTTGCAGAGAGATGTATTTCTTTATTTTCTGTTTTTTAGAAGTAAAAGATCAGATTCTTATGTGACACTTCTGAATTTTGAAATGTTGGCAAAATATCAAGATTTTTTTTTTAATTGAAACAGTTTATAACCTCTGGGATTCTGAGACTCTGTGACTCATCAAATCCTCACCCTTTAGTTTTGAAGGGTGTTTTCCTACCCACAGCCTAAACAAAGCTGCATCAACATGAGGTTGGTCCTGGTCATGGTCAGTACCTACCGCTGGAAGATTAGCAAGATACAAGTGGTAGTGTGGGTAACAGTGGGGAATGCATGCTACCTACACAAGGCTACATCTTTCTCTCTATGTTTTGGCTTCACTGCTTAATCCCATTTGTTGGCCTCCTTTTTCCTCCACTGAAGTATAAGCTTCATGAGTGCAGGAGATTTGCCTGTACAACAATAACAACAAAAAGATGTTTTAAAATACTGTGTTGATCAAGCAAATCAGGCCTTCATACAGCTAATTTGTGAACCTGTCTACACATATCCTAACATATATACACAAATACAGACACTCTTACACAATTGGTTATGGATTTTAATTATTCCCCCAGGCCAAAACCCAATACATCAAGAATGAGGAATTTAGTCTCATATGCCAATTTTCCACAAAATGACAGAATGTTAGAATAGGTAAGAGTACTGGAGAACTTCATTATTTTATAGATGAGATAGCTTTAACAACTTATTCCAAGTCTTAAAGTGAGTAAATTATATGTATATAATTATTTTTGGATTTTCTTTGACAAGTGGTAAGATTCCTTAAATTCTAAGATATAAGTCACGGCTAGGTATCATATCTCCACAGGTTTTTGAGGTAATTCTTATCTTAGTCCAAACCATAATTTAACCAAAAGTTTTATTTAAATTCCTTTCATAAAACCAACTAATTTTTTCAATGTTCCATCTAGAAGGTTTTATGTAACAAAAACATGTAACAATAGTGTGATTATTCTGGATTAAATAATATCAACATTACTCTTTATGTCCTATTGGGCAAGGCACCCACTTTTAACCACCCAATTCACTTTATACATGGAACTGCTAAAATGCTATATTTATTTCAGGGTGCATTGGCCCAGGTAATTTTCAAATTTCAACTCTGATTCTTGTGCCCAGATTTTTTTATTATTATTATTATTTTTAGCTCTTTTGACTTCACACATTGAAATTTATGGTGCATTTCACAGTGCTCCCTGCTGTGGGCTTCATCGGGTCCTGGCTGCCAGGCCACTAGGAAACAAGAAATGAATGCTGGAAAACCCTGTGGCTGTTCTTAAGTAAAGAACTGCAGACATGACCAAAGTTCCCTGCAAATCCTCCTAGATTGTCAGAAGAAAACTGGCAACAAGCTGTAGCCATTCAATGAAGAAATATTTTCCTTATGACTTGCAAAGTCTTTTATTTAGCCTCAACAGTATCATTTTTGAAATGATTTTGTGACTGGGGGCAATACTGGGGTAGCCATCTGTTCTCTCAGATTAGCTGTCAGATGAGTAGAGTGTTTTTAGTCAATTTTCAAATTACTTTAAAATACCAACAAATTCAATATTTGTTCATGACATTAATGAGGAATATTTTCATGTTTTCATCCCAAACAAAAAGTTGGATTTTCCAACCATGTTATATTCTCTCCATCGTCACTGGTGCAAATGGGTAGTTTCTGACTTTTAAAAAAAAGAAAAGGAAAAAAAACTGAGAGGTGACCAAAATGTCAAGATGGATACCAGAGCTATCTTTGCACTTAACAATTTTAAAAGTAAATCTTTAATTTGGGGATCTCTGCCTGCCTACCATTACAAGCCCCTTCAGGGCAATGATCTATCAAGTTCTGACTGTCTCAAACAGTTTGTACCCAATTCCACATCGATCAAACTCACACTTGCTGCACTTTCAACCAGAGAGCCAAGAAACAATAATTTTCAATTAAGAAACCAGAAGAAGACTTGGGGATTTGATTTATGGTGCATGACTAATTATCAAATAGCTGGCCTAATGAAAATTAAGCTGCTGGTTACAACAAAGATCTAACTTCATTTTCTTGAAGAGATACTGATATGATCCAGAATGTAATTTATTGAAGTAGTATAATGCATTTTAAAAGTCATAGACATATAAATGAGATAATTATCATTTTTAAATGACAGGACTAATTATTTATATTATGATGAATTTTCTATTCAGAGGACATTTACACCTGAAATAAAAGATTATCTTTGCTTACAATAATGATTTTCACTTCCTTCTTATGCCACTAGTAGATCTAAAAATACTGCATACAGTGTAAGGATTGACAAATCTTTTGCAAAGAAAGTTAAAATTTAATAGCTTTTTACTTTTTTGAAAATTCCTTGATGAAAATTATTCAGAATAAGTAAATGAATGAAAACTTTAAAGCCATGTAAAATATGGTCAAGCAAATGTGTAAGATCATATGTATTTTTTGTTAATTATAGCTTTTTCTTGTATTATTAAATACAGACTTACAAATACAAATCCCTAAAATCATGAATATGCTAGGATGCAATTAAATGAAATTATCCTATGTGATGTTCTTTTCCCACATTAACGTAGACCCTGTTTACAAAGAGTCAACTTTCCACACCATTCTTCCTCTACTTCACCTCACACATTCTCCTGTGCAACCATTACTTATTCCCCAAACATCACAATTATTTCTTGCCAATCTTCCTTCACTCGCGTAGTGTAACTATTTATAAACTTCCCCAAAGTCCACATCTCCAAATTCTGCCATCTTTCGTGTCCAACCTTAGATGTCACGTCCTCCATGAATTGAGCAAAAATAGTCCCTTCATCTTTCCGCCCCATCCTGAATGGAAGCCTTCTTTCTTTCGAACCCCACAGATTCTTATGCTAACCAGTCAGATCAGTGGTTCTCAGTCCTGGCTGGTATGATGAAGACATGTAACATCCTATTTCTGATTTGGGTGTCGAATAATGGGTGTTTTCAGTTCATCAAAATGTATCAAGCTGCATACTTATGTGCAGCCTTCTAGGTGTGTAAATTATATTTCACTGAGAAACATTTAAAAATATCAGTGCTGTGACTCCATCCGATACCAATTAACTCAGAATCTCTAAGGATAGAGGTTTGGGCATTGGTACTTTTTTAAAAGTTGCACACACAACTCTAACATTCAGCCAGCTATTCAGATCCACTAACCTAGATGGTGTCTTGAGAAATTTCTCTTCCTTTCCCAAAGGGTGGTTTCCACTGAGAACCGCATATGAATGGACCACCAAAACTACAGGATTCCTAACAATATACATTTTACAAAGGAGTTTATGTTTGACAATTTCCTATGTGCTTATAATTTATAATCACTCCATGTTTCAGAGTTGATTAGTTGTTCTTGAGAATGTTCATTTCTAAAATGTCATCATTTCATGGGGTTGATATTATTATAGTATTTCTAATTTTATATGTCTTATTATGGCCTTATAGAAATAACATTCTCCCCTTCTGATGTGTGCTTCTTTTGACCAGGAACTGGCTCACTTTTTAAAATAAATAATCACCATACTACTGTTTCTTTGTTGCTTGGCCAACAATTAAAAAGAAAAGTGAGAGGAAGAAAGAAAGACTTGGGTAAGAAAAAGATTAATTTTGTGTCTCTGTGTTTAATTATTTCATTTAAGATGGTAAAAGTATTACAAATAATCTGTGTAATTAGAAATAATTGTGTAAATCATGAGATATCAGTGATCCGAAAACCCTTTGGTGAAACTTATTTTCAGCTATCCTCCATATTGCTCTTAAATTTGTTCATATAGACAGTAATTAATAAGTTTCTGCTGGAATAAAGCATCTTAATGACAGCCCTCCAATCTGTTTGCATTTCACCCTATGTCCAGAGCTGTCTTTCTAAAGTATGAATCAAACTGTGCCTCTACTTTATTTCAGAATCTTTACCATGGACCCATCTTCTTGCTACTCAGATTGAGATTTGGGGGCCGCAGCATGACTGGGAGCTAATTAAAAAAAGACTAAATTTGAAGCCTCACCCCAGAACCACTGAATCAGAATCTGCATTTTATTTTTATTTTTTTTTAAGATTTTATTTATTTATTTGGGGAGGGGGGAAGAGAGAGCACGAGTGGGGGAGGCAGAGGGAGAGGGAGAAGCAGACATACCACTGAGCAGGGATCCTGACTCAGGGCTTGCTCCCAGGATCCCAGGATCATGACCTGAGCTGAAAGCAGATGCTTAACTGACTGAGCCACCCAGATGCACCCAGAATCTGCATTTTAATAAGATCTCCAAAGTGAATCATGTGCACACTGAAGTTTAGAAGTTCTTATATTAAAGATAAAGGCCAAGTCCTTCATTATCCGTCCACCATCTTCCTCTTCCAGCTAATCCTCCACATTCAACCTATGTCCCTAGCCATGCTGGCTGACTTAGAGTTCCTGGAACAAACCAACATTTTCTTGCATTTGCATGTGTTGTTTGCTCCGTCTGGGCTGTATTCCCATAGATTCACCTGGTAACTCATCTGGCAAATTCCTCAATTCAGCTTATTCTCCTCCTCTTTGAAGAAAGACCTTTCCTGCCTCCTCATGTGCGGTTAGAGTCTTTTTCTTCCTGTTTATAAGGCTCTAATTTAAGAGTTATCAAATTGTATTATAAATTGTGTCTGCCTTCTTTTCTTTAGACACTGGACTCCTTGAGAGCAGGAATTGCATCTTGTTGAAAACTACAGTGCTATCTAACAATATTTTAGACTTGAAAAATAAGTCGTCAGATGCTTTATGAGTGCTGGACAAAGGGCCTAGCTAAGGTCATTTTTTGAGGACAAAGTGTTGCAAAGCATTCCTTTTATAAGGGTGTACTTGAAAACCACACATTTAAAAGCACTTTACTGTAATTATTTATTGATTCTTCTATTTGCAGTGGAATAAGACTTACATAGATTTATAGCGTTTGAAGTGACTTGGGGCATAATCTAATCATCTGCTCATTCTCAAAGATGATCTGAGGTGATCAATTAATTCCTCCTATTCTCCTATAACAAAAAAAAAGATATACATATACAAATCTGTTTACCTCCTCTTTACCTTCTGGTATATGTTTTGTACACAAATGATGCTCAACAAATTATTTCTAAATAAGAGAATGAACTAGTTAGCATTTTTAGTATTATTTTTAATGGCAACCCTCACTGATGTATAAGTAAGTCATAAAAAGCATTTAGCACAATGTTGGTATAAAGTAAGTAATCCATAATAAAATATATACTCTTTCTCTCAGCCTCTTTTGTGTTTAACTTAAATCTCTCATGCTGCAATGAAATCCTCATTTTCTGTGTTTAGTGCTTAAAGAAATAAAGTTAAAAATCTAAAATTAATAGCGAAACTTCATTTTTGTTAAAAAGTAACAGAGCATCCAAAAATGAAAAATCTACTCACTAGTTTTATTTCCTTTGCCAAACTACTGATGAAAGTACCAATGCAGAGCTTGTTGTTATTCTTTTGTTTTTAGGAATATAGAAAGAGAACTTTTATAATATAATAATTAATAATATATATCTGAAGAAGGAAATCCTAAGCTCGGTGCACATCATGTACCCACAAAATTTCAACTTGCTGTACTTGCATTCTATTTTGGCAGGATTCCTTGACCCCTACAAGAGAATGGATGGCAAGAGTTAATGCTTTAGTGGGCTAACTGTGTAAGATATTTGATCAGAGGTTCCTTTCAGCATCAAACCAGGCAATCCCAAAGAATCAAGTCCCTACATGGCTTGAATGAGTATCAGTTGTACCACAAGGTAAAATGAGAACTGCCATACTGTTTTCATTATCTAGATTTCTAAATACTATCTTTGAGAAGAGTATGAATATTTTATGGATTTTCTGGTTCTAATGCTGTACTTCTATTTAAACTTTTATGTCTTAAGACAATTATTTCTCTCTTTGTTAATCCTTTCTTAAGGAAACAACATGGACACTATCCCATGTCACAAATTGTGGAGAGCAACACACAACTCTAGGTTTGTGGTGTATATGTGGATACTAGTCTCACTTGTAAAACCTAAAACAATTTTTTTAAAAGCTCTAAGTGAAAGTAAAGAGAAATCAAGTCATTAGATTAAGGAAACATTTCTTAAGACACAAAATGCATGAAGCATTAAAAAAAAGGATAAAGGGTATTTCATTAAAGTTAATTTAAAATTTAACTTCCGCCTTTTGAAATATGCTCTTATAAAAGGAAAAGATAAACAATAGACTAGAAGGCATAGATACATCTATATGTGTCTGTGTTTAAAAATCACTGAGATACGTAAAAAGAGAAAATTTTACAGTATGTAAATTATATATTAATAAACCTGACTTAAAAGGCCAATGATTAGTTGTTATATATTTGGAGCATATATAGATAATGTTATCATAGCAACAAATCACTTCTACAGATGAAGTTCTATATGAACTAGAGCAGTTATTTCCATATTTCCATAACTGATTTGGTTATTTTAATAAAAAGAATCTCAAAAACTTCTCTATGCACATTCCATAATCCCAGAAGGAACCCAAAATCTATCTTAACATGTTATTGGATGGAAATCTTTCCTGTTTCCATGGAATAGCCACTAAAATTCCCATGCTAAAAGAACAACGGAAACTAAGTGGTCTCACAAACTAAAGCATATCACCAAGTACATCCCCACAGAATTTACCAAGAGAAGGCAGAACTTCTTGGCTATTCCTACCATCACCACACCATAGCAAAAATTAAAATATAATGATAATAATAAAGTGAGAGGAATCAAGGATGATTGTTACAGTAATGGCACCTTTTCTCCTTTCTCATAGAGCCAGATGAGAAGAATTTTAAGAGGACATATTAAAGACTCTCAGAGGAATCAGACACCTCATTTCCCACTTGAATTCTTCTTTATAACATAAACTAGTATGGCTGTCTTCAATATCTACTGAAGTAAAGAAAAAAGAGCATTGGAGGAGCATTGGAGAGACATGGCAGAATAGTTTGTACTCCTCTGTCTGACCTGGCAAGGCTGTGTGAGTTTCCTGCAGGGTGAGTGGACCATAGGAGAGAGCTGGGTTTGGACCGTTTTGCCATTCTTTCTGGAGATGGCTCCTTCTAGAAGAGGAAAGCTCAAGAGCTAAAGACTGAGTGCACTGCCTTGAGAAGAAGCTGAAGGGGGCAGTGAAAGAAGTGGTCACATCAGAGGAATCATTCAAGTTCAGAAACTGTGTAGTAGGAGGACCTCCAGCATGGTACCCAAGTGAACTCATCCACAACCATCAGAAGACACCCAAATCAAGAAAGGATCATTAAGTAAAGAGATTTTTGCTTCTCTTTCTCTATCCCACCTTCCTATCACTGCACACAAGGTTGGGGGGAAGTGCCCAGAAAGGGAAGCAGTGTAGAAAAATGAGTTAAGTCTCCCTCAAGCCAAGAGCTATTCTGGTGGTAGGAGAGAGTAAAGCCTGAAATAAATTTGAAATCTGAATTTTACTCTAGACTAGACTGGATCAAATTTCAAAAGTAACTGAAAAGCTGTAAGTTCAATCTGAGCTACTGTTAAAAACCAGAAAAGTTAAACTCTTAAAAGCATATTCAAAGGCCTTGATAGAAAAAAGAAACATTCTATTCAGTTGAGGCTTTCTACTGAGGAAAAATTAATTTTTGAATTTCATCAAACAAGAATGTGTCCACATTGAAGAATGGATGTTAGTGGTTTGAAGTATAATCCCGAAGACAATAGGGGAACACTCTTTAGAAATATCCTATCACAAATGATGGTGATAATGCAACACAAAGGGCAATATTGTGCAAATTAATGTAAACATCAAACAGTTCTGAACCAAAAATGATTCAGTAGTCTACATTCAAACGTAAAAAAGTTTCAAGAATATCTTAATCAATGTCTTACACTTTTAGTTGTCTGTTTATGAGTGCACAAAAATGATACATGATATTTTTAAAACTATGAGTAAATAGATCTAGAAGAGTTCTTTACATAGGTCAAAAATTTAAATATAAGCAATTGTAAATCATTGAATCATCATTTAATTAACCTAAGCATATACAATGGGTTGACTTATAACTGATGGCATATTAGGTTCAATACAGTAAAGCAAGTTCTGGAATGTGAACATAAGTATTATGTCCAACTTCTGAGTCCCATTCTTAAAAAAGAAACTGATCATCTTTTACTCTTACTCCACTTTTCTATTCCCTTTCTACAGTACTGGTGTGTGGTGCTGGCCAGCTCTGACCATGCAGATGAGAATAACACCTCATGGGATAGCAGATTAATAATATAGAAGAAATCTGGGTCCCCAGAAGATTCCATACAACAAAGTCACCAACCTGTTCTAAGCATTTTTCTATCTCTAGACTACTATATAAAAAGGAAACAAATTTCTATCACATTAAGTCAGGTATTTCTATCATATTAATACCATCTCTCTCTTATAGAAGCTTAATCTATACACTAGCTATTGCAATAAGTAGCAATTAAAAGCTAACATTTATTATATTTATTATTTTTAGACATTGTAGTAAATATGATTTTTTTATCACAGAAACCCTGAAAGAAGGTATTATTATTATCCCCATTTTTAGAGTTAAGAAAATGGACACTTGCGGAGATTAAGTAATTGCCCATCTGTCATACATTAAATGGAGGAATTTTCCACCCACACAAACTGACTCCAGAACCCTTGCCCTTCTTCACTGTGATATTACTGTTCCCAATGAATGCACAGCTCCCTGAATCATGTTATACTAGTGCAGTTTTGATATGATACATTCATACATTTGTAACTCTATAGATCAACGCAAGATCAATACTTGCATCAAAATAATAAACAAATCAACATAACATAACCATAATATTGAATGTTTAATCCTAAGAAATAGCTCAAAATATATGAACTAATGTAATATTATCTAAAATTGACAAGAACAGAAAAACCAGTATCCAACATCAGGAAAGTGGCTAAAGAAAATTAAGCAACACAAACTCAAAACGTTTTTTTGAAACAAACTAAAGTATAAACATTATGCTGGTCTTTCAACATTTACAATAGAATGCTATGTGGAAAAGGCAGGTTACAAAGAAAAAGGAAAACTTAAGCACTTACTATGTGCCAAACACTATATATTTTACATAAAATATTACTTTATTGTAATAATAAATAATAAAATAATATTGTAAAAAAATAAAATAATATTGTAACGACCGGGTGGCTCAGTCGTTAAGTGTCTGCCTTCGGCTCAGGTCATGATCCCAGGGTCCTGGGATGGAGCCCCGCATCAGGCTCCTGCTCAGCGGGAAGCCTGCTTCTCCCTCTCCCTCTCCCCCTACTTGTGTTCCCTCTCTCGCTGTCTCTCGCTCTCTCTGTCAATAAATAAAATCTTTAAAAAAATAAAATATTACTTATTTAACCACTACCCCAACAACGAATAAAGAAGATGATTATCCTTTCCCCCACCCCATTTTCCAAATGAAGGAGCTTAGGTTCAGAGAGAGTTTTTGCTAAAGATCATGCAACTTGAAAGGAATGGTGTAGGAATTTTCATCAGGGTCCATATCTTCCCAAAGTATATTCTTTTCTATTATTCCATACTGCTTCTCAAAATGGGATGTACATATCAATTAAACTATAGGAAAATATGATCATTAATAAGGACATAAACTTTAAAAACATGAAAAAATGAAAACAATATGCTGAGATAATAAGTTTCTTTTCCTTTTCTTTTTTTGGCATTTTTTCTTAATGGTCAAGAA
The DNA here is from genome assembly GCF_037043125.1 of Eumetopias jubatus. NCBI lineage: Eukaryota > Metazoa > Chordata > Mammalia > Carnivora > Otariidae > Eumetopias > Eumetopias jubatus. The sequence goes on from NW_028274807.1 coordinate 113,631,672, forward strand.
TATACTTGGTGTTCATAATTGTATGCAGTGTATATTCATACTTGGGCCTCTTCACTTTTTAAGTATGTGTTACTCTTACTCGATGTGTAGAGATGTAACATTGCTTAAAGTTTGCACACCATAAACTGGGCATGGCATTTTGAGGGCAGTGGAAAGTTGGTTCTTAAGTCATCTCTAGAAAAAAAGATCCATGTCTGATAAAAAATGAATGCTGGAAGCCAACACAGTATAGCTTTTCAGTAAAACCACCTGCATCCTAGATTTACTCATGATCTTTTCCATACCAGGTTCTTGCCCAGTGTTGCCTTTCCCAATGTAGACCGTCACCAATTATTAAGCTGCCCAAGTCATCTATGACACTTCTCTCTCTCCAACCCATATTCTATCCATCAATTCCTCTCAATTTTACATCCTGAGATTCCCTAAATTCATCCATTTGTTTCTCCACCAAGGTGTCTTCGCTTCTCACCTGAACCATAACAAATAACGTAGCTGATCTTAGTCCATCCACTCTTGACCTCTTCCAGTCTGTCCTCCACTACAGCCAGAGTAATTTTTTAAGTGCTAATCTTATCATGTCAATGCATGCTTAAAATATCTTAATGGTTTCCCATTGATTTCAAAATAAAATCCAGGTCTACAAGGCCTTGAGGAATCCCTAATGCTTTCCCCACATCTCACTTCCTGTTAGCAGTCCAGCTCACTTCCCATTTCTCAATCGTGGTGTACTCCCTCAGAAAGTCTTGGCAGATGAGGTTTCCTTAACTAAATGTGTGCTTCTGTACATTACTCCATCCTTTTCCAATGTTAACACCTACTCATTCTATACATCTCATTCCAATTATCCTTCCTATAGGAAAGCCATTTCTGATCCTACATAACGGCAGGTCTTCTTATTTTCACTTGCGTAGTGTAATATGCAATTTCTTCTAGCACTTAAAGGAATAAACTTTTATATTTATTCATGTAATTATTTAATTAATATCTAACTCTCCTAGGAAATTATAGCCCCCAATAAAGTAAGTACCTATTTTTGCTCATGTTATACATCCGGAACCTAACACTGGGCCTGACAAATGGCAGACATTCAGTAAATACTTCTCATCAATGGTTTAATAAACTGAATAAGGGGGGCACTGATGGTGACCCTAACAACCATGGCAGAACATGAAATACCTTTGTCCTCAACGTCTTTGGGTCCAGACGCACAAGATTAAGGTACTTCCTGCATCAAAACTGTAAGTCAGTGAAATTTGCCTTTCCATCCATTTGTTCCCCTTAATGGCCCTTTCTTCTCTCCAATTGTATCCTTTGCCCTCCATATTCCCAGTGTCTTTTTTTATTTCCAATTCCTTACAAGATTTTTGCTTAAGGGTGCCTGACTGGCTCAATCAGTAGAGCCTGCAACTCTTGATGTTGGGGGCAGAGTTTACTTTAAAAAATATTTTTTTTTCACTTAGTTGATTAGCAAATATGCTAAGACCCTGCTACACTCAAAACACTGTGTTAGATATAAGGAATAAAGAAATGTATAATGGTAACTTCCATTAAAATATAAGAATGACATAATAATTGGCGATAACTACTGCATACCTAACATGCTCCAATCGTTATTATTTATGATATATACATAAGGTGGAGACAAGATGTGAAGTACAGCACTTACCCATGAGTGAACAAGAAGTTAACGGCCACACCCTCAGCAGCCAGCCCATCTTAACCTTCACATTTCCCCATTGCCTACTAATAACTTAATTTTGTGGTTACCCAATACAGAAAAAGAGGGAATAGAACAGAAATTCGTTTAAAAGTCATTTGCAGTGCAGGCCAGACTTCCTGCATTGCTTGGAGGGAGATCACAAGAGAATCGATCAGAAAGCATCTTTAAGGCATGTGTTTAATGCAACTTTCTGAATTGTGCTTTTGAGGACTACAGATTGTCATGCAGTCTGTTAGTCTTCTACCTTGAGTTGACACTGTGGTGTTAGAATAAGGCAAGCGTTGGAATAACTCAGTGTTAAAGGGCCACTGTGTCTCATTTTATGAATCCAATGGCTGAGCTTTGTTTGCCTTTTCAGTGCCTTGATCACGACAAAGAAGCAGCAGCAAAACTAGGGTCACTGGGGAGAAGAGCCTCCTTCTAGTTCCACAGATTATCTCCAATGGATACTGTAACTCTGAAATGGGGGTGATATTATGTCCATTATAGATAAGGAAATTCCCTCACAGGTTATCCAACAAATATATGAGAGATAATTCTAACTTTGTTCTCTCAGGCTTGAAAGCCCATGTTCTTTCCACTGTACTGTGTGGTCTCATAGTAGGAAGCAGTAAGTAACATCTAAAATCTTCAGATCCAGGCTGTAGATTTTAGGGGACAAGGAAGTGTTCCTCTGACAGGGTCTTTGGAGAAGGCAGCATGGGGCTCTGTAGGAAGAATGTTCTTGAGCAAAGATGCCAGTTGCAGAAACAGCAAATCGCACAGTTTAACTGAACTAATAACTGCGTGCAGGGAAGAGGTGCTGAAAATTTATACTGGAGATGAAATGTAATAGACTACAGAAGATAGAACCAGAGTTATCATTGGGGGCGTATGCTTTCTCTCCTTCAATGCAGATGGGACTTAGCTAATTAATCTATGTAGGAACACTCTACTAAAGACTTGTCACTAAAATTTGCCATTACAATACCCCTTTTTCCTGGGCTACTTGTACTTTGAATCTTGGATATTTTAACTTATTCCTGGCTCTCATTAACTCCCTTTCTGCATGAGGGTCAATCAACTTTCCCATTATATTTTGAAAATTAATTACATTATAATAGTAAGTTGTGAGTGAAGGTCACAATCTTCAGTCCTCAGTGGCCAGGCCATTAATATATATGTGTGAAAGATACAGAGACAACTAAAAGAGAGTGGTAGGGATTTTGGCAAACTAGATAATATGTTTCCCATATAAAGCATTCAAACTCAAACTTTTGATAAACATGGAATTTACCTGTTTGGCCTACAAGCTACCTGGATGCAACATCTGTGTTTATATAAATGTAATATTTTCTAACATTACTAACGGTATATTATGCATTATTCTAACTGCTTTACCTCTGTTAATTCATTTGAACTTCACAACAACCCTATGAATTGGTGAAGATGAAAAAACTGAGGTACAGAGATGTTAAGTTACTCAAGGTCACTCAGATCTGAGCCAACATCTGAACCTAGACCCTCTGGCATCAGCAGGTGTCGTCTTAAGCACCACATTATATCCCCGGACCTTGTAGGATGCATTCTGATGAATGATTTACTGCTCATGACCATAAAAATTTAGGATAAAATGTTGGTGAATGTTTTTGCAAATAAAGTTTTACTGGAATGCAGCAACACCCATCCTTTTTTATCTATGGTACAACAGCAAAGCTTAGTATTTGCAAAACAAATCTCCTGGCCCACAAAGTCTAAAATATTTACGGTCTGGTCCTTTATAGAAAGTTTCCTGTCCCTCGGTTTAGACCAATAATGAGCCATTATATGCACTGGGAACATCACTGCACTAGTGATCTTGGTGGCAGAAATCTATTTTAGGCAGGCAATACCAGTGTTTGCCATGCTGTGTGTTCTCAGGTGACAATCTTGCTTAACCACCCCATCTGTAAAAAAAAAAAAAAAAAAAAAAAAGGTACCCTCATAAAGTTGTATCTATCTCAAAGTCCTTGTTAGTAGTAACTGAAAAAATATGTGAAATATTTAGCACAGTCCTACCACATAGCAAATGCTCAATCATGTTAGCTATTGGTGTTACTATTCATATAAAACCTACTACAGTATCCTTTCACCTTCTTGAACAGCCCCGTGAACTGCCTTTGCCTTTAGCAACTATTGAAAGGCATTTTCATTTAAAAAGTTATAATTAGGGCGCCTGGGTGGCTCAGTTGGTTGAGCGACTGCCTTCGGCTCAGGTCATGATCCTGGAGTCCCCGAATCAAGTCCCACATCAGGCTCCCTGCCCGGCAGGGAGTCTGCTTCTCCCTCTGACCCTCCCCCTTCTCATGTGCTCTCTCTCTCATTCTCTCTCTCAAGTAAATAAGTAAAATCTTAAAAAATAAAAATAAAAAATAAAAAAATAAAAAGTTATAATTATAGGAACTGTATTTTTTGTAACAGCCTATTAGTAGATTATGGTAAGGTAGATATGAAAGCACATTCTGTATATGTATAGACACAGCAACTGATTACGTGTTCTAGACCCCACAAATTGACTTAGACATATTTATCAGATATTCTCTATCATCAAATGCAAAAAAAAACCTATTCACTTATTTCATACATACAACACAGTAATCAATGCATTACTAGAAATCTTCTATAAGAAAATGTTGCAAGGGGGAGCTTCTTCCTGACATGCTGCTATTTTCCAATAGGGTTTTTGTCAGGCCTTGGATAAATATTTCAGCAGTCACATGCCTTTAGAATTGTCTTGAAAGCATTCCTTGCAAAAAGGTATTTAGGTACATGAGGCCAAAAGGCTACAGTACGATTTCTCTGTATTTGCATGTATTCCTTATTCTTTGTAGTCAAGGATAAATATTATCTTAAATGTTGCCTTCCTTATAAAATAAATTAAAAGTGTATTACAAATCAAACATTAGGAAAATTTACATTTTAAATATGAAAGCATAATCACATAAGGTTGATCTATTGTATGATTTTTTTCAATGTACAGCACTAAGTTTTGTACTAAAAAGATATGGAGATCTACTTTCACAACATAATTTGAAACACAGAGAAAAAAATGTTACATGCTGAGCAATGAAATTGAATTTTTTTTTGACTCTTGAAGGAGACCTATCCATTTCATTCAGGTCTTCCATATTTTTAAGTTAAAAAGATAGAAATCTACAAAATATTTTGGTGAAATCTGTGGAACTCTGCAGGGGTCCAGGGAGTAAAGTGACATTTCTTCCCTGCATTGCATGAATAACGCATCTACTGGCCCCATCCTCATTTAGTTCCAATGAAATAATAACAGAGACTTGTATAAAAGTTATTCTTTGCTACAATCTCTCATGCTTGTCTTAGAATTATTAATCAAAACCCAGATATGTTAAATATAGAAGACTAGAAAGAGTTATCCAGTGGTTTGTCTCGCAGCTAAACATTTAGAGAAGACTTTCTTTGCTGGAGGAAAATACTCTATTACAGAACAGGTGGCCATGAGAAGGCAACTCCATCAGTGAAAAATTGGCCTGAGCAGAAATTTTGGCCTTAAAAAAAGCCCACAATCAGTGTCATTGACAGATGTCCTCAGAAACACTGTTGTCTGGGATATAATTCAATAAATAGTCAATAGAATTATACTACTAGAATATCTGTCCTATGTCCAACCAAGAGAAACCCTTAGGAATTCAAACATGCAGCATAAAACTTAAAAATATACCAAGATACTCTTTTCCATTGAGACTTTCTGTACCCTTTTGTGTGAGATTATTCAAGAACTAGCTTTTCCCACAATGTTCTCTAATCATTTTTCATCTTTTTGGCTCTGTGAATCTGACCATCACCAGCAGACTGGCAGAGCCCACTGTTTCACTGTGATATTCCATTATTCTTTTGTAAATATTTATATATGTAAACACCATGATTTTAATACCAAGGAAAAAGCCTAAGTTAAATTATATAACAGGGCAAAGTTCTGGAAGAAGAGCAACCTCTCACCACCATTTTTTAATGCTTTCTCCATAAGCTTAATGCATCCTCCTCAGGACTTCAGTGATCTTTCTGCTTCCCCTGGACCTCCTCTGTAGTACCCAATCTACATCTTTTCTTTCAGAGATGTTCCCCTGCTCTGGATCTTTATTACATTCCTTTCATGTTCTGTTCTGATCAACATCCTCCAAAGTTATCCCTAGAACTATAACCATTTGGATATTTTTAATTCACTCACAAATCATTGGTTTCATGTCTCCCACAACAAAGTGATTAGCCTTCATATGTTATCCCCACCAATAGCATTTTAGGACAGTCAAATTCATAACCCCAAAAACAAGTTTCTAATGGTGAAATGTTAGATATTGATAAGGGTAAGAGAGCAAGATATATTGGGGCAAGAAAGCCTTCTTTACATCTTGCAAATAATCAGCTAGAGCTGTAGAATCTAGCTATATTTACATCTAGCCTTAAAGAAACTCAGCTTTATTGAGGCATTACATACTATTAAATTTACCCATCTTAAGTGTAAAATCCAATGACTTTTAGTCAATTTCCAGAACTATATAACCATTACCCACAATCCAATATTCATAGTAAGATCATTCATAATAACCAAAAGAGTGAGAACAAGTCAAATGCCCATAAACAAGCAAATGAACAAACAAGGAAACAAATAGAACCTGGCCTTTTTAATGATATCACTGCACGTTTCATGAAATCTTAAATCTGATATATATTGTTTATTTATTTATCCTTGGAAAAAAAATAAACAGCTTGCAATTCTCCTAACTCCAAGTGAAAAGTTTGTATTTTAAGAAAAAGAAAGTTGCAATGTTGAATGTCACTGAAAAGTAGAAGATAATTCTACCATTTACATTTCTACTAGTTCTATTTACAGAATGAATGTATTTCTATATTATGTAAATAAGATGTTTTGTTCTTTCAGTAAGCACCAGTCTGGTTACCCAGAATAAGGCTCCAGAAAATTGATTTCTTCCAGAGCCATGTCATAATGGTTCCAAAAATACAGGACCCATCTATGTGGTCATCCAATTATTTCTAGGGAGAATACTATTTATGCTTTGAAAACTTAAATGATTCATAGTTGGCAAAGAAAGAGATGATGGAAATAAATGTAGCTCTGGAAAATCATTCTGTGTGTCTTATAGGATCAAATTCTAATAAATTACTGTAATTTGAGTGCTACTAGTCCCACTTTGGGAAAATCTTGTTCACCAAAAATCTGACCAAATCCTGGCTAGAAAGAAAGCTTTTATTGGATGCAATCTGGGCCTTTCCATTAGAAAGAAATGAAGATTACAAAGACTGCAGTTGTTATATACTCCAGTTCTCCCACATCCAAAAATATAGGTCAGAGAGCTTATATTAAGAAGGAAAACCCCCTGGAAAACACTTCTACCTCAACATAGAATGCCTTATGTCTCCCTTCTCCTCACTGAAAACCAGATGAATCAAAAACTGAGTTTAATGTTTTATTCTTCATTGTTAATTTTTAAATCTCAAAATCCTCCTGTTCGAATATAAGATGGTGTTTGTTGTTAATCAAGACTAAGCAAAAGAAAGACTACACTAGTCAGGGAATTACTTTACCCTTACCTAGATTAAAGCATGGTATCTGGTTTACCTCTCTAAGAAATTTATTTAAGTCAAAATCTATTTGATTTTGCAGGGGAGACTTTCACTATTTACAAAAATGGTTCTGTCCTTACCTAATGTCAATTGGGGTTTCTTTAGAAATTTTATTACTAAAACTGTGGTTTAAAGAGAATGTCATCTGGGTGCCTGGGTGGCTCAGTTGGTTAAGCGACAGCCTTTGGCTCAGGTCATGATCCTGGAGTCCCGGGATCGAGTCCCGCATCAGGCTCCCTGCTCAGCAGGGAGTCTGCTTCTCCCTCTGACCCTCCGCACTCTCATGTGCTCTCTGTCTCTCTCATTCTCTCTCTTTCAAATAAATAAATAAATAAATCTTTAAAAAGAAAGAGAATGTCATCTCTATTTTGCTAATATATCCTGTCTCCATATGAGTATAGCAAAAGAAAAATATCAACATTATGGATACAAGGAGAAACAAAAAATATATGGTTTCTCTCAAAATTTAATGCCTGATAGTTAATCCATCCCCTTTGTCATTTATATCAAGAATTTCCATCACATTTGTAACAATTCATCAATCAATTTTGAAGACTAATCTGGTCAATCACAGATCCCAGTGTCTCCCAGGTTCATAATTTTATAAAAGTCATAGAATAAAGAAACCAGTAAGACTCCTGGAAGTCCCACCATCCTGAATCATCCATTTGTAGAGAAGGTTTACAGATGTGCCATGACTGGGGGTCAAGGCACAGTACCACTTAACCTTCTCCCAGCAGCATTACATAGATGTATGTGATCAATACTCATGCCCTCCATTCCTTCTTTAGGGAGACACATGAATTTTCACTATTAAACAAAGAGCCATCACTGTCTAATTTACCAAACAAAGAGCGCGAAGAATGAAATCAAAGATTGACCCAGACTATGACTAATTTATGTCAAACAAGCAAATTATAATAAAACTGTGCCTATTGTTGAAAGAATAGAAGTCTTTATGATTTAGAATGTTTTTAAATTGCATTACTATATTTTTCAACATCACAGGATGATTTCTCTTAATAAGTCTTTTCCTTGGTGTGAACTATAGAAAATATACATATTGGTCTCTGCCCTGGAGCTTGGAAGCCTTGTAATTTTCTAGATGATAGGAATGTCTTTTGTTCTATTGTGGCAACTCTTGGTGAGCTCCTTAATGGTTCCTGGATAGGGGCTGGTCACCAGAAAAACCAACCCATGATTAGGAGCTTGGTATTTTCAGCCCTAATTCCCATTCTCTTGAGAAGGGGGAGGGCTGAAAATGGAGTTAATGATCAATCATGACTACGTGATGAAGCCTCCATAAAATCCCAAAAGTGGTGTGTTTGGAGAGCTTCCAGATTGGTGAACACATCCACACAGGAGGGTGATGCACCCCAACTCCATGGAACAGAAGCTTTTCTGCTCGGGAACCTCCCCAAACTCCCCCTACGTACCTTTTATCTGGCTGTTCATATGTATCCTTTACTGTATCCTTTAATAAACTGGTAAACATATATAAGTATTTTCCTGAGTTCTGTGAGCCACTCTAGCAAATAAATTGAACCTGAGGAGAAGGTCATTGGAACCTCCTATCTATAGCTGGTTGGTCAGAAGCACAGGGTACAACCTGGACTTGAGATTGGCTTCTGAAGCTGAGGGGGGCAGTCTTGTGGGACTGAGCCCATCACTATGAGATCTGATGCTATCTCTGGGTACACAGTGTCAGAACTGAGTTTAATTGTCGGATATCCAGCTGGTGTCTGAGACTTGCTTGCTGTTGTGGGAAAAACCCACACTTCAGAAGTGAAGTGTGCTGTGTGAGTGTAGTAGTAGCATGAAAGTAAGGGAAACATACAGGAGAGAAAGATAAAGAAGGTGGAAAACTGAGTTTTTCCTTTTTACTTGGTGTCTGTCAAAATAATATCCACCTGATTTTGGAGAAAAGCAGTAGAAAACACTTTAATTTTAGACCTTTGAGTAATAGTGTTTAAAAAATGCTGCAGTATCATCAAAACCCTTTCAAAATAAAGTACTCCTGAATTAGCCCAATAATCTCTGGGTTCCTAGTGTATTCTCCTAATACTAATGTATCCATTTTATTTTTGGTAGAATGTTAGGTAATGTAAAAGACAGACTCTATGTTATGTCATTCCCTGTGCTCATGGCCTTCACTTGGGCTCAAAGGACAACATTTTCTTTCTCTAGAGAATAATAACTCAAATTTTTTTCTAAATAATCACTTTGTAGGGCGCCTGGGTGGCTCAGTTGGTTAAGCGACTCCCTTCGGCTCAGGTCATGATCCTGGAGTCCTGGGATCGAGTCCCACATCAGGCTCTCTGCTTGGCAGGGAGTCTGCTTCTCCCTCTGACCCTCTGCCCTCTCGTGCTCTCTATCTCTCTCATTCTCTCTCTCTCAAATAAATAAATAAATAAATCTTTAAAATAAATAAATAAATAAATAATCACTTTTTAAAAATATTTTGGTAAACATCATAAATTTACATTAAAAAGTGAAGAAAAACAGAATTACAGAACTTTTATTGTAACAGCCTGTAACTTGTGTATGTTGTGTATATAGAATCAATAGAATTTCTGAAGAAGCTTATTTTACCTTTTTTGTAATTTATTATACCACTTTCCTTTTTCACACTAAAAATAATTTTTGTAAAGTGGGAAAGATGACTATGAATCCCTATCATTTGGATGGTTCCTTACATTATATTTCTTATAACAGTGTTAGGTTTTTGGGGGCGCCAGGGGGGCTAAATCAGTTAAGCCTCCAGCTCTTGCTTTCAGCTCAGGTCATGATCTCGGGGTGATGAGATAGAGCCCTAAGTCAGGTGCCCTGCTCAGCAGGGAGACTACTTGTCCCTCTCCCTCTGCTCCTCCCCTACTCACATTTTTCTCTCTCTCTCTGTCTCCTCTCTAAAATAAATAAATAAATAAACAAACAAACAAACAAATAAATAAATAAAATCTGTAACAGTGTTAGGTTTTCTGAGTGACCTTGTGCCCAGTGACAAACATGACTTTTATCCACTCATTCACAGGAATATTTATTGAGCATCATTCGTGCATAAGGAACTATGTTGGTAAGGACACAAAGATAAACATAACATTCTCCCAGCCATCAAGAAGCCTAAAATCTCTTAAGGGAGATGAGACAGTGCCCAGGTAAATTCCAAAACAAAGTGATTTGTGATAGATGTGCCATGAGTGGGATAAACCAGAGCCACAAGAGTTCAGAGGGGAACTATCATCGTTTCTGGAAAGGAATATTGAGTCTTACATTTGTCTCTATTAGCTCCTATATGGATGGGATTTATGTTCAAAATTAGCACTATCACCTAACCAATTAAGTGATAGGAACAGAAATGGAAAAAAAAACTCAAGGATCTCTCAAAAAATACAGATAAATATTCAATTTTCAGACTTCAAAGATCAGAGGTTTTGTAATTTTCATTTATACTCAGTCCTACCATAGGCAAATATATGCCAACAAAGTCCTCACAATGTCTGGCTGATTTCAATTACTGGAATGTAAATCCACAACAGGAATTTCTGCAGAAGTAGAAAACAACTGGGCAGTATCCTAAAAAGCCTCTCTCCTGTGTTACACGGCCCTATTCCCAACTTATCTCTAGAGAGCTCATTCTGTATTTATTTAATTACTGTTGTCATTGTCCCTAAACCAGTTTCTTAAATCCCCTTATATCTCTCTTAAAATTCAGTGACTGAACAGAATATATTAAAATTCTACTAAGAGCTTCTATGCCCATTAGAAATATGAGAATCATTATAAAATTGTGTTACTTATACTTGCTAAAACTGCATTTGCATTTCAACTCGTGGTAGTTTATCCTATAAAAATCCTCACATAAGGACAAAAATGTTTATTTATGGTATTTTTATGATATTAAAATTTTTTTCAATGAGTACATAATGATAAGAACGTAATTCAATTATTGTGCTGTATACATGTTAAAAAGAATGAGATAAATCTATATATGGTGACACGGAAAGATCTTCAAGACTAGAGAAATATGCATATTGTGCAGAGCTATATATTTGTGTACATAGGAATGGAAAAGATTGTGGGACACTTATCAGTCATTCAACATTGCTTTTCTGCAGTAAGCAGAGTAGGATTAAGAGAAAGGGTAAATAAAGAGTGCCTGATTTTTGCTTTAATATTTGCATATTATTTGACCATTTTACATCAAGCATGAATTCACTGTGTCATATTTCATTAACACATATAGAAGACTTCATTTGGAAGAAGTCTTTTAATTTACAAATATAAGTTGCAATTTACTGTTTGCAGACTAAGAGACCATATATATTCTCAACAGCTTAACACAGTTGGTAAGAAAATGTTTCGGCAATTTACAAAAAGCTTGAAAGAATTTCAAAGCAAAATTGCTTTGTCATTCTAAATCTTTCTAATTCTGTTTCTAAAGAAAAGTGTTCAATACGCATTGAGTTCATGAATGCAGAATAGTGATTAAAGTGGGGTCAGATAAATTGGAAAAATCTAGATTCATTTTTAAAAGGTAAGAACATATTAGAAAGTTACTTCTTCAAACAGTTTACAAATTCTTCTGAATATACAAACTGTTCAAAAGCTGATCCCTTTGAGAAGTCAGGTGGGAGAAGGAGGTGTAGAGAGAGGAGAGTGAGAAATAGTACTAAAGAAAATATGACTGATATCTGGGGGTCTTAACACTTCTGGGCAGTCCACTTTAGATCCAATCCATAGTGGATATTAATTGACTTGAGCTGTTGATCAGAAGGGATAAAGAGGGGGGCACCTGGGTGGCTCCGTCAGTTAAGCCTCTGCCTTTGGCTCAGGTCATGATCCCGGGGTCGTGGGATCGAGCCCCGCATCGGGCTCCCTGCTTGGCGGGGAGCCTGCTTCTCCCTCTGCCTCTGCGCCCCATCCCCCCGCTCGTGCTTGCTCTCTCCCTCTCACAAATAAATAAAAAAATCTTTAAAAAAAAAAGAAGACGGGACAAAGAGGAGCAGGTATCTATTCTTTTTTATTATTATTATTATGTTATGTTAGTCGCAGGTATCTATTCTAATTAAGGAAGAAGTCTTGACTGTAGAGATGCTAGTGGCATTAGCACCATCCTCTTATTGGCGATTATAGTTTAGTAGTAACATTCTTAGCCCCAACCCAAGAAAGATAAGCACTGACTCCCACATGACAGCAAGCACCAGGCAAAATAGAAGATGGGGCAGGGTTTCTAAGGATATCATTGACAGTCAACAAGTCCTTTGGGTGGTCACAGTAAAAATTCTGGAGAACCATGGAAAGGTTCTATGAGATGGCACTAGCTTTGAATAAGTTTGCTATCCCAGATGGAGATCAAAAGAGAAAAATTAATAGTGTCTGGGTTTGTTATTTCTTCAGATTTTGTATTTTTTTATGATCAACTACTGTCTATTGAGCAGTTATCTAATTAGTAATTTTTATTTTAATAAAAATATATTACTGAAAAGAGCATGCATGAATTGATTTCTGCATCTCATCCATCTGTTTGGAGAAGGACATAAATTATAAGTATATGGGACATAATATGGCACCACGATTACCTAGGGGAAATTGCCTTAACTTCTAGATAAGACATTTAGAGAAGCAAACCTATCTCCAAGGTCAGCCAATCTTGAAGATCTATGCGCTCAGTCATCCATGTGACAGTCATATGGCTGCTGTATAATCACTACCCATGCATGGTCTGAATGATTCCCAGCAGTAAAGTAGTAAGCCCAGTATCAGGGTCATTCCCATCTTTTGTTTGGTGCCTTTGCAACCAACATATGCTTCACTTCATTCATTAGTGTTGCTGTTAACACACACACACACACACACACACACACAGCCTTGATGATCATAAGGCTTTGGGGAAGTTAAGATTAGCCTCTACAAGAATATGCAATGTGAAAGAAAGCCAGTCTCTTCAACAAATGGTATTGGGAAATCTGGACAACTACATGCAAAAGAATGAAACTGGGCCACTTTCTTACATCATACACAAAAATAAACTCAAAATGGATTAAAGACCTAAATGTAAGACCTAAAATCATTAAAATATTAGAAGGGAGCACAGGCAGTAATTTCTCTGACATTAGCCTTAGCAACCTTTTTCTTGATATGTCTCATGAGGCAAGGGAAACAAAAGCAAAAATAAACTACGGAGACAAGATCAAAATAAAAATCTGCACAGCAAAGGAAACGATCAAAAAATAAAAAATAAAAAACAACCCACTGAATGGGAGAAGATATTTGCAATGACATATCCAATAAAGGGTTAGTATCCAAAATATATAAAGAACTTATACAGCTCAACACCAAAAGAGCAAATAATCCAATTTAAAAATGGACAGAATATGTAAACAGACGTTTCTCCAAAGAAGACAACCAGCTGGCCAACAGACATATGAAAAGATGCTCATCATCATTCATCATCAGGCAAATGTAAATCAAAACTACATTGAGCTATCATCTCACACTTGTCAGAATGACTAAAATCAAAAACACAAAAAACACGTACTAGTGAGGATGTGAAGAAAAAGGAACTCTCTTGCACTGCTGGTGGGAATGCAACCTGGTGCAGCCAGTATGGAAAATAGTATGGAGGTTCCTCAAAAAATTAAAAAATAGATCTACCCTATGATCCAGTAATTGCACTACTGGGTATTTACCCAAAGAATATGAAAACACTAATTTGAAAGGATATATGCACCTCTATATTTATTGCAGCATTATTTATAATAGCAAATTATGGAATAAGCCTAAGTGTCCATCAATAGATGAATGGATAAAGAAGAGGTGGTGTATATACATTATCCAGCTGTAAAAAAGAATGAAATCTTGTTATTTGCAACATGAATAGAACTAGAAACTAAAATGCTAAGCAAAATTGTCAGTCAGAGAAAAGCAAATACCATGTGATTTTACTCATATGTGGAATTTATGAAACAAAACAAATGAAAAAGGTAAAAAGAGAGAGAAACCAAGGAACAGGCTCTTAACTACAGAGAACAAACTGATGGTTACCAGCGGGGAGGTAGGTGGGGGAATGGGGGAAATAGGTGAGGGGGGGTTAAGAGTGCATTTATCTTGATAAGCACTGAGTAATGTAGTGAATTTTTTAATCACTATATCGTACACCTGAATCTAGTATAACATTGTATGTGGATTACATTGGAATTAAAATTTTTAAAAACTAAATAAAAAAAAAAGATTAGCCTCTAAAAACCTGAGAATACCCATACCTGCTTGTCTGGCTAGTTCAATCAAATTTTTATCAACATTATGGTACACAGTATGGGAGAAAGGGCTTGTAAAAAGTTTCTGCGATTTTATCACAATTTGGAATGGAAATAATACATAAGATCTATCATAGACACCCAATTCAACCTGATTTTGATCAACGTCATGGCATAGTATGGTGGGGAAAAGGGAGCTTATGCAAAGCAAGGCTCTTGCTATTTTATCACTATTTCAAATGTAAATTATACTCTAGATTCATTACAAATAACCAAAACTATTTCATAAAAATAAGGTGAGAGTATTTAAATGTAAATTTCTAAAGGTTTTTCTTTAAGAAAGGTGGAAGAAAGCAGTTACCTGCAACAATCAAATGGCCTGTAAATGAAGAGATGATACCATCACTATGAAATGAGACAAATCCCTTTTCAGTACTAAGGGAGAAAAAATTATGATAAGTTTGGATTTTCCTTTATGCAAACCTCTAGCATACAAGCAATTGACTGTGAACCATTACTGACGTGGAACCTGGAAGAAACAAATGTATAAACGACTATGTAAAAGTACAGTTTGGGACTATGAATCGATATATATCTGAAATAATATGCATATAAATTCAGTTTAACAAATGTTATAATCATACAAGCTTTTTTTTTTTTTAGTTTTTTGAATATGTTTCTATACCTGTGAGGCACTTTTTATCAGAAATAATCCTCAGTTTATGTTATATGAATTGTCTATACAAAAAAAGAAAAAAAAGAAAAGGCTTTTCTGGCTCCAACAATTCCAGTTTGAATCTTCATTGAGTAAAATATTACAGGTTTTTTTTGTTTTGTTTTGTTTTTTACGGTTGGAAGAGAGAAGAGCCACTCCAAACACCTCTCTCAGTCTCTCTTCAGTGACCTTCAGGTTTTAAACCATGGCCATACACCATGTGAATCTGGAATTCGCAAAAGAAGTTTATGAGGGGAAAAAAATAATTTGAGGCTGCCTCCATGCTAGTTCAGTGAGCCTGTTATCTAGCAAAACTTCCAGAGAACACAGCCTGTTTCACAAAAGTAACAGTTGTAAAGATGATTTGTGGAAAATACTCTTAACCTTTCCACTGTACAGACTCCAAAGTGCAGTAAGAATACCTCAAAACATAGGAATAAGATGTAGTTATACAGAAAAGCTCCATGACATGCTTCTATCTCATAGAACACTCCATCCAGACCTCAGAATGAGTAAATTGCCAGGTTCTTTGTGTTTGTTTAAAACAAAACAATTTAGGAAAATCATAACTTTTAAACTTATCTGTATGAAAAATAAAATTTTACCATCTGTTTTTCACTCATTTACACTCAATCAAAAAAAAAAAACTTAAGTTTCCCGTCAGCAAAGGAGATGAGAATCTTTTAAAATAAATATTTAAGACATTATATTTGCAACCCAGTGAAGGAAGAAAAGTGTTTTAATCAGCAAGTATGACCTGTCCTAATATAGTTTTCTTTTCTTACACTTCAAAACAATACAATGCATTATTTTTATACGAATTTAAAAAGCAAATCAACTCACTTTAAAAATAGGCATTTATCTTATTTTAACCTTTATTGTCTAAATTGGCAAGTGAAATTTTGCATACTCCAATTTGTTTGCACATATATTTAAAAAAGAGAAAAACTTCTGTAGGCAATCTGTAATGTTTAGTAAAACAAGAAAACAATAACAAAAAACCTTTAATGAATGATTAAGCACTGAATATCTACGTAGCATCAGAGGAAATATTCTGACTTGTACATAGCATAAAGTAGAAAAATTAATATGACACATGGATAACACTTTTTGTAAAATATGTTTCTATTTCTTAAGATCCCATGTGATGTTGCAGTTGCTATAGTAACTGAATTTTTGTTCAGCAGGAAAATACTTATGTACAGAATACTACATTTACTCACCAAATTCTCAGTGAAAATTATACCAAATGGAAGTGATGTATTAAAATTCCCAGGGGGATGAGCAGTTCTTGCCCCTTAATTTTAAAATTACCATCAAATAATTCTATCAAGCATATTTTTTCACATAAATATTGTTCTTCATAAACCTCATCATGTTATAAACAAAAATGGCTGAGCTAGAAAGAATTTTTAACTTCTCATTTTAGTAGTTTGTGTGGAATACAATATGCTAAAGAGATTAATTACTTTAATCAATTGTGAACCATTAAATAAAAACTGTACAAACATTTTTCAGTTTTAATTTCAGTTTTAAACACCCCATGGGCTGGTTTCTACCCTCCCCTATAACAAGTCTTACAAACCTCCTCAATGGCACATACATTGAGTAAATACATCAACACACTACATTTGCCAACAAAGTTCTAAAATCAACTTTGTAAATGTCATGATCCTTAATGCTATTGTGGTATAAATGAAGAGCGCTCCTTGAGTCCATTTGGCCAGGCTTGTGAGCGTACTTTGTTTCCCCAAGAGAAGAAAGAAGAGTAGTAAACCATTTTTGCAGAATGTCATTCTCCCACAACAGTTTATGAAAGAAACATCTGTGACAAGAATCTCTAATGCTTTCCTCAAAGCCACAGCTGACAGTAAAAGAGCATTGCTAAAAGTGGCAAATCAATCCCATTCCACCCTTCCCAGAGCATGACACCTAATTTGCTATGTATCACATGTATTTTCCTCACATGTGCTGAGACTGTGACATTGATGTGGTGGCTTTCATCCAAGCCTCAGCTGAATAAACACTTGGGCCATACAGTGGGCAAACTGGCATCCTTAAAAAGTCTTCTGTCCCAGGCAAGTTAACTTCACCTCAGGGAAGCATTTTTCTAAGTTTTAGTTTGCAATTTGGGTACATAAATGGAATCTCTGAACACTGTTTGGAAAACCTTAAATCACCTGATACACATAGAGCACATTCTGTGTTTTTTGAACAAGTTTTCTGTAATGCAATTTTTATATGACTACCTGAAAACATGCAAATCCAAGAGACACAAACAAGTAACAGCATAAAGATTTCTTATCAAATTATTCCATCACAGAACATGTACTTTTTAAAAAAGTGTAAGAAATAACCACATTATGCACATCTGAAACATGTACCATGGTTTTTTTTAGTTAACATCTTACTGATGTATAAAATATATCCTGAAACATTCATAGATCTTAATCGTACAGCTTGATGAATTTTGCAAAGTGAGCACAATTTTGGTCAAGTGTGGGACATTATCTGAGCCAAAGAAGCCCTCATTTTACCTCCCTGAAACATATACAATTGCTCTTCAATTTGACACTAGAATCTTTAACCAATAGGAAAACTCCTTTTAAATGATATCAAGCGAATAATTAAAGTTCTGGTAAACAATACAGATAACATCAAGGCCCCTGTAGTTAATGAGGATATCTTTTTTTGGTGGGGCTACAGGCGATTCTTTTTTATCCTTCAACAATCAAGGAAATCACCAATCACCATTACCCCCAAATTAAGCCTATTTTTTTTACTCCATTGAAGTCTTATAAAAATACAGGGGTGATAAAAGAATACAGGATTGTATGCCATCTCTGCCTTGAGTTATTTTCATTATTCTATTCCTCTTCCTTACAAAAAGTTCTAATGTAAATTCCTTTTTTCAATTTGAATTATACTTAACAAGAGAGAATACATATACTATAATTTTCTCTGTCTCTCAGATTTCTCTTTAATATGATAATTCTCAAAGCAAAAAAAAAAATCTATTCTTAAAAACCTAAAATTAATGTAGAGCAAATGTGTTCTGTCATGCTCCTTATCAGACAGGGTCACTTAGGTGCTCTACAGCAGCAAGTACCTGGTTAGGGCTCACGACCATATGAAGCAGTACAAATCTCTGTTAGTAGCCCTACTCTGCATCTCTGACTAGAATTTTTGTGGCCTAGCCAATACCTTCAGGCAAATATTGCATGCTTACCTCAAGAGCTCAGTATGTTCAGAGCTAAACAGTTCCTACCTTGATTAACCCAGAAGTCCAAACCTCAGGGTCATCTTTAGCAATGCCTTTTTGTCAGTTCTTACATACAAACGAGCAGCAAGTGTTTTCAGTTCAACCTCCAACATGTCTTTTAAATCTGTCCCTTCCTGCCCGTTCCCATGCCAAGGAAGCTCTTACTCTTTCCTGAACATGCTCATGTCATGCACATGTCATCTCATTTCTGGAAGGACTGCTCCTTCTTTTGTCTTGTAAATGTGTCCTCAGACTTCAAAGCCCATCCTGCAGTGGTTCCTCCCCCATGTGCCAGCCTCCACCCAGCCCACGCCCAGGGCAGAACCAGTCCTTCCCTTGTTTCTTTCATAGCATGTGTCACCTTGTATAATTACACAGTCCTTTATGCCCTCAAGTGGAACAGGGCCACCTTGGGCTGAAACAAGTCTTTGTTATCTTTATATTTCTGATGCTGAATATATCACCTGGTATATAATATACACTAAACAAGAAAGGAAAGAATGAAATAATAAAATAACAAAATATAAACCAATAAAATAACAAAATAAAATAAAATAAAATATTCTCTGCCTAAAAACCATGGAACATTCAGTAGATTATTTTGGGCAAACCACAATCTGTCTGGGTCAACTTCCTTATTTCAAAATTGGATGGGATGTAACATCGATGTGAGAGAGGGGTCACTGCAAAAGTGAAGCCCAGTCTCGCCAGCAGCATCCAAGAAATACCACAAATGCAGAGTCATCAGGGCTGTGAGCAACATGGGGCAAGGAATGAAAGATGAGATAATTACTAAAGAACAGCCAAAGCTCTGGGGTCAGTGTCCCACTCAGAAGACGCAATGTAGTGTTTGCACTCTCAAGAGATGTAACATCTATTACACAGTAGGAAGGAACGACTCATAGCCATTTTAAAAATGAAATATTCCTTTGAAAAAAGAAAGAAATGAATGACTTGGATTAAATCATGTCTCATATTTGATATATTGCTGTCATAAGAAAAAATGATCTTAGAAAACACCCATGCTTCACATATGCCACACTGTTTTATTGTTGACCCGAAGTGCTCTCTTTGTATCATAAGTGGCCCTAGATAGCAATGTGATGATGCAGTGCTAGTGAAACTAACTTACTACAGTATACATGTGTCTTGGAATGCCCTGGGTCAAGGTAATGTGTCTAAAGATACATATTAGGCATGATGGTATAAATGTGTTTAAAAGATCTTGTACAAATATGTCGGAAAGAGATTTGTTATCCATACAACAAAACAAACAAAAAACGTAAGATAAAAGGTCAGAGAATTTTTGCAATTATGCTCTGGAGCTCTTCTCCACCCCTGACATTTAAAGTTTGTAAGGATCATAAGGCTTCTTACCGATATCCAGCTGCCCTGATCAATAATAAAAGGACTCCAAAGGGTTTGGCAGAGATCTTCCCACTCCAAGCAGTATCTACATCAAGGGATCCCCCAAGTCTGCAATGACCAGTTAGAGAGTCCTTCTTCCCAAAAGAGAAGACTAAGCAAGAAGAAAAGGTACAGAATGCACAGAGAACTTCATCTGGACCACTTTTTACCCATAAACGGACCTCTGTTTTCTGACCCCAAGGTCAAGAGTCTTGATATGATATCAGTTTTTTAAAAAAATACTCAAGGGACAGAAAGCCAGAAGCATTCATTAACAGCACAAACCCTTCTCAGACTCAGAACTGCTCTTGAGATGCAGATGAATCTCTAGACCTGCTTCACAGCAAAATGACTAGTTCACATTTGAACGATATATTTATATTAATTTTAGGAGATTTGTGGTTTCTAAATTTCATGCATTTGCCCATGTTTAAAAACCCTAGTATAGGGGTGCCTGGGTGGCTCAGTCAATTAACCCTCCAACTCTTGGTTTAGGTTTAGGTCATGATCTCAGGGTGGTGGAATCCAGCCCCAAATTAGGCTCTGCATCAATGGCTTAGGATTCTTGTACATGCTCTCTCTGCCCCTCTGCCCCCACTCACTCTTGCACACATGCTCTCTCTCTCAAATAAATAAATTAATTAATTAATTAAAAACCCCTAGTATAAATGACTTCAAAGTATCTTTCAGCAATTATTGCATGATTCTATACATGAAATGTCAATCTCTGTTCAATGAAGAAAATGTTGCCTATAAACCTTTTTCTTTTTTTTATTATTTTTTTATTTTTATTTTTTTTAAAGATTATATTTCTTTCTTTGACAGAGAGAGACACAGCGAGAGAGGGAACACAAGCAGGGAGAGTGGGAGAGGGAGAAGCAGGCTTCCTGTGGAACAGGGAGCCCTATGCTGGGCTCAATCCCAAGACCCTGGGACCCTGACCTAAACCGAAGGCAGACACTTAATGACTGAGCCACCTAGGCGCTTCTAGAAACCTTTTTCTTAAAGTTAAAACAAATATGCTCTATCATCTCTGGACTGTTTCCTTATATAAAAAATCTAGAAAGTGTTTGATCCTTGATGTCTTTCTAGCTCCAAGATTTAGTGAATTGTAAAGTATGACTCTAAGAATCTGTCACAGAATCAGCATATATAAAGCATTAAGTTAAAAGTTTCTGAACAGCACATACACAATGGAATATTATGCAGCCATCAAAAGGAATGAGATCTTGCCATTTGCAACGACGTGGATGGAACTGGAGGGTGTTATGCTGAGTGAAATAAGTCAATCAGAGAAAGACATGTATCATATGACCTCACTGATATGAGGAATTCTTAATCTCAGGAAACAAACTGAGGGTTGCTGGAGTGGTGGGGGGTGGGAGGGATGGGGTGGCTGGGTGATAGACATTGGGGAGGGTATGTGCTATGGTGAGCGCTGTGAATTGTGCAAGACTGTTGAATCACAGATCTGTACTTCTGAAACAAATAATGCAACATATGTTAAGAAAAAAGAAAAAGAAGAAGATAGCAGGAGGGGAAGAATGAAGGGGAGTAAGTCGGAGCAGGAGACGAACCATGAGAGACGATGGACTCTGAAAAACAAACTGAGGGTTCTAGAGGGGAGGAGGGTGGAGGGATGGGTTAGCCTGGTGATGGGTATTAAAGAGGGCACATTCTGCGTGGAGCACCGTGGAGCACAAACAATGAATCATGGAACACTACATCAAAAACTAATGATGTAATGTATGGTGATTAACATAACAATAAAAAATTTTTAAAAAGTTTCTGAACAGCAAAGACCAGTTCTTCTTGTTCATTCAACAAAAATTTATTGGGCATCTTATCTGGGCTAGGCACCGTTCTAGATTCTGAGAATACAGTAAGTAACAGTAGTAAACAGAAGAGCCAAAAATCCCTCACAATATGGAGGAAGGTAGAGAAGAGGGAAGATAAGCAATAAATAACATAATAAGGAAAACCTATCATTTGTTAGATAATGATAGCAGCTAAGGAAAATAAAATAAAGCAGGGGAGGACAATATGAAATCATAAGAGCTGACAACGTAAACACCTGAAAAGACAGGAACATAAAATTTCTGTAAAGATAGATGAGATAATTCAGGTTAACTTTCTCACTGGTAACATCTAAAAGGGCAGAAATAGAATTTTAAAATGGGTTCTTAAAAACATCAGGTTAGAGAACGAAGAATTTTCAGGCCAAAATATAGAAGACCCTGAGACCCCAGAGATATAAGCCCAAGATATAAGATATTTCTTGAATAAGATGAAATGATCTTGGGCCACAGATTATTTCCATAAGTAATTAATGGTATTATAGGAAGATATGACAAGTAACTTACTGGCAATAAATTTGGAGATGCCAATGAAATGAGCTAAGTCCTAGAAAAGTTAGGGAAGAATCTGATTTGTTTAAGAAATCAAGTTTGTCCATAAAACAAACTGAGGGTTGATGGAGGGTGGTGGGTGGGGGATGGGCTAAATGAGGGATGAGTATTAAGGAGGTCACTTGTGATGAGCACTGGGTATTATATGCAACTGATGAATCACTGAATTTTATTACTGAAACTAATATTATACTATATGCTAACTAAATGGAATTTAAATAAAACTTAAAAAAGAAAAAAATCAAGTTTGTGATCTATAATTTTCCCACAAAGAAAATTCAGACCTAGATGGCTTTACTGGTAAATTCTATCATATCTTCAAGTCAGAAGTAATTCTCAACTTATAAAACTTTTCCAAGAGTAGAAAAACACACTTATTAACTCATTTTATGAGCCTAGCAAATCCTGGACAAGGACAGCACAAGAAAGAAAAATTAAAGGCTAATTTCACTCATATACACAATTGGAAAAATCCTAAACAAAATATTAACAAACTCAAACCAAAATTATGAACAAAAGTGATAATGTATCAGGAATGCACATTTGACTTAACAATAGATATCCAATGTAATTTGCCACATAAAAAGATTACAGAATAACAATTTTGTAATCATCTAAATAGATGTAGAAAGTACATTTGGTAAAATACATATCATAAAGATAAAGAAAAAAAACAACTTTTAGGCATCCAAAATAGAAGAAACTTTGAAATACTGTAAAAGAATATCTACAAAAGCCTACAGCAAACATTAAGTGGGGGAACAAGACAAAGATGTCTACTCACTTCTATTCAACATTTTATTTTAATTATGTCATAACCAGTGCAGTAACGCAAAAAAAAAAAGAGTTCTGGTGTAAAAATTGAAAAGAAACAAATAAGATTATCATTGTTCTAAGATATCATGATTATTTACATGGAAATCCAACAGAATTGACACAAAAATTATTGTAACATAAGAGATTTAGTAAATTTGCTGAATAAAAAATTAATACCTAAAATCAACACATTTTTATATTTCAGTCACAAGTAGCTTAACTAGTGTTTTTATAGAATAAATAATGTCCTACTTAGAGGATCTAGGTAATTGCTCCTACTCTATTCCTTTCTCAACAATGACAATACCAGGAGATTTCTGCACTAACGATAAATTACTTTAATAAAACTAGAAAACAATGATTTTTTAAACAATGTATGCATGGTTTACACTTGACATGTACAGCAAATTAATATCACAGTTTTTAAATTGATGACCTATACACAATGCTTAGATCTATTAAATTAAATGTGTTATATTTAAAATACACTTTAAAAAATGGAAATCCTTCTATTTGCAACAACATGCATGAAACTGGGGAGCATTGTGCTGAGAAATAAGCCAGACAGAGAAAGAAAGACAAACTGCATGGAATCACTTACATGTAGAATTTTTTTTTTAAAGTCAAACTCATAGAAACAGAGTAGAATGATGGTTACCAGGGTTTGGAGGATAGAGGAAATGCAATGTTGGTCAAGGGTACAAACTTTAAGTTATAAGGTGAGTAAGTTCTGAGGATCTAACGTACGGCTTGGTGACTATAGTCACCAAGTATACTGTACTGTATACTTGAAATTGCCTAAGAGAGTAAATCTCAAACATTCTTGTTAAAAAAAAAAAAGTAACTGTGTGAGGTGATATACGTGTTCAGTAACTTGATTGAGGTAATCATTTCACGGTGCATATAAATCATCATTATGTTGAATATTTCAGATATATTATAAGTTATTTGTCAGTTACACCTCGATGAGGCTGGAAAAATAAAATACATATTTTTTCAGATTGAATACAGTCTCTAAATAATGTTAATTCACTTAAGATAACTTACCTAAAATTTGTCTAAGAATGTCTGTCTTTATTGATTTCAACAATTAGAACAAATGCAAGAAAGGGAGTTTCCTTTTCCTAGAGTCATTTTAATGTGTAAATAAAATGGCTACGTCAGCCTAAAATCTGAAAAGTTCTACAAAGCAAAAGAAGATGAGGTAAGAGTTCAGCTAAAAAAATAATTAAAGGAAAAGACACCATTTTAAGGAATAAAAAATAGACATCAGAACATATGCCCATTCACATCACATCATCCATTGCTACCTAATTTACTTAAAATGGGTGATCTCCGTAGCAACCAGCGGATCAAATGATATATGAGATGACTGTGAAGTGTGGATATTTGTCTTTCTTACAGTAAAATTGATTACATAAAAACACAATAGATAATGAAATTCTATCATTTTAACCTAAATCTATGTGGGATAATAGATTTTTAAGTATGAATTTTCCAGACAGTAGTTGATGATGTCAGTATTATTTTTCTGTACATTTCTTCCCTTTTTTTAGCCTCCCATTTTTGCTTTGATGATTTAAAAATGAAAGTTAGCAAAACTAATGTCAATGAGATTTAAGTTGAGTGTGTTAGGCAGAATAACGGTCCCGAGAGTTGTCCATGTCTAGTTCCTGGAGCTTGTGGAGGTGGTACCTGACACAGCTAAAAGGACTGCAGATGTGCTTAAGGATACAGACATTGAGATGGAGGGATGATTCTGGATTATTTGGGTGAACCCAATCTAATCACATGAACCTCTAAAAGCAGAAAACCTTTCCCAGGTGACGTCAGAAAGAAATAAGATGACAGAAGAAGGCTCAGAGTGATGCTACATTGATGGATTTCATGCTGAAGAAAGGGAACACAAATCAAGGAATGCAGGTGGCCTCTAGACACTGGAAAAGCTAAGGAAGTTGAGTCTCCATAAAGGAAGGCAGCCACACTAATACCTTGACTTTAGCCCAGCAAGGTCCTGTCAAACTTCTGATCTACAGCACTATAAAATATTAAGTTTTGTGTATTGTTTCAGCCGCTAAATTATGGCTTTTTTGTAGTTTGTTATATAGCAGCAGTGTGACTAATAAATTAAGTGTGACATTGATGTCTCTTTATGAAAGATAGAAACCAGTTAGAAGAAGAGAAAGGAAGAGTCCCACACTCCCTCATCCTTACTGCATAGAATGTAATTTGACATATTGAAGCAAAGCACATGTCCCTTCAAAATAGTGGTGGGCCCAACCATAAATTTAATAGGCTACCATCAGTATCCAAGAGCCCTGGGAGTATTCCAAGGGATTCATGAAACTTTGTGTCCTCTGCCAGGCTCTATTTTATGCCACACTGAGCTTCTTTCAACTTAATAAACTACACCGAATCATAATTAAATGTGAAAACAGGCCCAAGCCTGCATATCTTCCTTAAACGGACTACCAGGTCAGTTAAACAGAAAATTTATTTTTCCTAAGACATTTTTTGGTGTGGATCTGTGTGTATATATTTACATATATTTTTAATATTAGGAAAAACCTTTCCTCAAAAAATTGTTTTTCTTTCTGAAGGGCCTTACCCAGAATGGCTATGAGAAGGAGGAAGGCACGGAAGATATGCACTTTCACATTCATTATCTCATTTTTGCATGAAATGAGTTTTAGGTAGACACTTGCTTTTCTAAAGCAAAGCAGGCACTAGATGTTTAACAGATTTTGTGGCTAATACTGGACAAAACTCTCTTCTTTCTCAGAATCATATAAGCATGACTTGCCTTCTGAATCTTCATTTTAAACAGAAGCAGGCAGGTGCCAGTATTACAAAATATGTTTTCTATAAACTGATGGAATTGAGGCTTCAAAACAAATAATCATGTGTTTATTTATACAAATTTTTATTTCCCCTTACAATAAAAGGAACCCTATTTGGTTTCCTCTGTTGGTTTTTAACACTTTGTAAATACATACTATCCCAGCCCAACAATTCTCAAAGTGTGGCCCAAGGACCCCTGGGAGTCCCTAAGGTCCTTTTAGGGATCCAAGAGATTCTCCTCTTCCCCATGACATATCCATGCAAAGCCAGATTTTCTTCAAGTACTTCACCTGAACAAAATACCTCAACAGACTGAATGCAGAAGCAGACTTGTGAACCTATTTCTTCCGTTTTGACAGACATTAAAGAAATTGCGAAAAGGTTAAAAAAAAAAAAATGACACTGTTCCTACTAGATTTTTTAAATTTTGGATAATATAGTTACCTTCTAAGAATGTAACTTATTTCTAATATGTAATTGTTTATTAACATTATTTTAAAATAAATTGATACCATATGATTACACTCATATTTGGAATTTAAAAAACAAAACAAAAGAATAAACAAGTAAAAAGTAGAATCAGAGAACAAATTGATGGCTGTTGCCAGAGGGAAGGGTGCTGGGGGAATGGGCAAAATGGGTGGAAGGGGAGAGGGAAATACAGCTTTCCAGTTATGGAATGAATGTCATGGGAATAAAAGGAAGAGGGAAGAGAATATGGTCAATGATATTGTAATAGCGTATGCTGACAGAGGGTAATTACACTTGCAGTGAGTGTACATAGCGTACAAAGAAGTTAAATCACTGTGCTGTACACTTAATGTACATTACATGTCAACTATACTCAAATAAATAAATAAATGAATAAATGAATGGATGAAATAAAATGAATCAATACAAAAATATGTTTTAAACTTCTCAGTGTTAATTTCCAGTGTGATAAATATTGATATGTAGGATCTACAGAAACAAAAGCTTTTGGAGTCCTCAATTATTTTTAAGAGTATAAAGGGGCCCTGAGTCCAAAAGCTTGAAAACCACTACTTCACTTGACTAGTCCTTACTCTTATAATCTTACCCTCATTTCCATTGCCATTCTTATCTCCCAGTACCCCCCAGTACCTCCCAGTACCCCACTTCACACACTGTGATCCCACTCAGTTCTCCGTCTTTCCAGACCTAACTAATTCTCCTTAATCATTTATAAGCTATAGCCCTTGCCATCAAAGAAGTAGAGTCTGGTGGGGGGAAATAAACATTGTTCCAAATAACAGGCATGAAAAGAAGACAATGATAACTGTCTCAAGAAACAGGAAAAGAATGTGTTTGTGGTAGAGATGGACAGCTACCCACACAATGTCCATGCTCCTCTTCCTCTTAAACCAGACCCTAGTTTTATACTGTTTCACTGTTCTCAGCTAACCTTGTAGTAAGGTATGGCTTTTTTACTAAATTCGCTTGCAGCTGATGTGGCCATTGGACATTCTGATGAATGAAAGCCAAAGTCATTGACTTAAAGGCCTTGGCAAGCTCTTGTTAGGGGCACATTCCTTCTGTCCTTTCCTTCATGTTTTGTGCTGCCTGGGTTGGAGCTCCAACAACTACTCTAGATGGTAAGAGAATCTAAGATGGAAGCTAGGAAGGTGCAGAAAAGTCAAAGGAGTTCGAGTTTTTGATGATTGCAGAATCATGAAAATAAATATCTATTTTGCTTGGGCCATTGCCCTAGGGAGGGCAATTTCTATCATATAAAGTTGAGTCTGATCCTAAATGATATGATGCTTTTGGAAATTCAGGGGAAAAAAAATGGAATGCTTCCCCTGGGTGTTTTTAGTAGCATTTGAACCAAATCTTGAAGAATGAAAAGGATTTTATCATGTGGGCAATGCCAGAGAAATCCATGAGGAAGATTTCAAAGAAGTTGTGCTCACATTAGATCACATTCAACAGAAAGGAGCAAGCAGCTCCTTCCTTTGACTTTGCATACCATCCCTTCTCAATTAAAAGGCTATGACTTTTCATATCTACATCAAAATCAGCTTCCTCATAATGGCCTTCCCTCTTGACACTCATAACTCCTAAAGCACCAAATGCCCACTCATCATAGGAAATCTTGCATCACTTGCTATTCAAAGATTTGTTTTTTTATGTCTTGTCTCATAATATAGATAATGGGCTTTCTGATGTCAGAGTGATCTTTAAATCCTTAATTACTTTCATAGTCTTTGCACATCTTACAAGCTCAATCATGAAAATGCATAATATTCAACCCTCCTCAAAATGTCTCAATAGAGTGGTCTGGCCTAGCTTGCATGCTGAGCATTTGGGTAGACATGGGTAAATATATCAATAGCAATTTTATAGTGTCAAATAGCTTACAAAAGTTTTCATATCCATTGTTTTACAGTGTTTTATAATAACTTTGTGAATTAGGTATTATCCATGCGCTTTTTTTTTCAACAAAATATATTTTGATTTCACTGTTACTCTGGGCTTAAGGCCTACTGGGGAAGTAGTACTAAGCATGTATATAATTACAATACAATGGAGAGATACTAATATAGAAGCCAGGATAAGGTACCAGTAGGCTTAATGGACAGAAAATATAGCAGCTCTCTGTTGGGGTGGATGTGAGAGCTCCAAAGAGGGAGTAGTAGATGAATCAAACTCTAAAGGATGAAAAGTACCTGGAAAGTCACAAAGAAAGAGCACTACAGACGCACCGAACACCATGTGTGAAGCACTTAGACCTGAGACAACATGGCTCATTTGAGGAATAGCAAATAATTTAGGGTAGCTGGAGGGCAGAGGAAGTTTGGAGGGCGTTCAAAGTGAGACTGGAGAGTTAGCTGGAGTCTGAAAGTGAAAGGCATTGTATACCAGCTGGAGCATTTCTGTTGTATCTTGCAGGCAAAGAAAAGGTGCTGAAGGATTGTAGGCAAGGGAGGTCAGCCATAGGATTCACAATTTGAGAAGCTAGTTCTGAATGCGGTGTCACAAATTATCCAGGTAAGCAACAATACAAAATTCATGAGAAGTTATGACACATAACAGCGCAAAGTAGAATTGAGTTTCCAAGCACAGAAGCATGCGATTCTGCAGCTGATTTTGCACATTAAAAATTGTCCTGAGGTGTTAGCAATACCATTAAATGCAGCAACATACATAAGAGTTTTCAAGATTTCAAAACACTGTTTTCCTGCCTCTCAAAAAAGAGAGAGGGAGAGGCTCTCTGATTCACAAAATGCCAATACCTGTTAACAAATCATGTATGGTTTCCTGGTTTCTCGTATTTTTAGATTGACTTGTTTATTTGTCCTTGCATCCCTTCTTTAAGACTGAGAATCAACTATTTACAATCTTCACTTACAAGCTGACAAAACATGAATAATTATATTTTCTTTCTCAATTGCTCTTTTCATATTTCTTCTTTCAAAATATAAAAATGACACTTGTATCAATTTCAAATGCCACCAATAGGACTTACTTTAGGCAGCAACAACATTAATCAAATAGAAAAGAATATCTTACTTTTTTTAATCTCTAAATATTCAAAGGTATTTTACAACTTTTTACCCATAAATGTAGCTTAGTGCACCGTGAGAATTTATTCAAGAGACTGGATAAAATGAATTGACTGTCTAAGTAAACCAGTGAGGCAAGGTAGAGGTTAGGTATTTTCTTTGCCAACAACTGTTTCTATAATAACACACTAATGTACTTTTTGGGGAAATGCCAAAGATGATACTATAGACCATTTTCTACCTCTGCCCATATGTTTCTCAAAAAAAGAAAAAAAGAAAAAAAGTTACACTATTAACATGTAGAAGAAGTCTCTTGGCCTCACAGAAATGAAGACAAGTCCACCATATAGCGTGATACTATAGGTTTTTGAGAAACCTGAGGATGATTTTCAGCCAATTGTGACCTAGGGCAAGTTGCTTGACCTCATGGAGCCTGCTTTTCTAACAGCAAATTGAGGATAATATATATTAAAGATTAAATAATATATTCTATATTAAGTGATTAGCAGTGCCTGCCACAGAGTAAGCATTCAATATAGAGAGCTATTACTATTATTATTAATATTTTTATTATAGAAATGCTTTACTTGTTTTTCTTCTGCCTGCTGGGAAATGAGGCCTTCCCTGTTGGGAAGAAATTCCACTTACCACAAAACTCTGTCAATCCACCATTTCATTATCAAAATTGTTTTTTAAAGATGTGCTATGTCATAGTAGTTAAGAAATCTACTACCTTAAGGGCACCTCGGTGGCTCAGTGGGTTGAGCGTTTGCCTTTGACTGAGGTCAGGATCTGGGAGTCCTGGGATCGAGCCGGGGATTAAGCCCAGCATCAAGGCCCACATAGAACCCCTCATGGAGCCCTGCATGAAGTCTTGCATCAGACTCCCTGCTCAGCGGGCAGCCTGCTTCTCCCTCTCCTGCTCCTCCTTCCACGTGTGCTCTCTATAAATAAATAAACAAAATCTTAAAAAAAAAAAAATCTCATCACTGGTTTTTGCGCAAATTTGTGACTTTAAGCTCCAAAACCAGTTTAAGGTGAACTGTAAATACCCACTGGAGTATAAGCAAATTATCTCACACACACACAAAAAGGTCCTAGACCCTAAACTTTGAGGAATCTCAAAAATGATTTTTTAAGGGCAATGATAGTCACAGATAACCAAACATGCATGGAAAAAGAAAAAAAAAATTATGACTAAGAGCCAGAAGGAAAAAGAGGTTACATATCGACATTAGCACAGCTTATAACATGACCATCTTTACTGTGTGAAAAGAAATCTACAACAAGCTCAAAAATATCTGCAGAGCATAGGAACCTAGAGAAAGTGACAAAGCAGATTTTAAAAATAACCAAATATTGTTTGAAGGACTAAATAATACAATAAAGTACAGCACAGTAAAACATAAAATATAAAATAATTATAAAAATTCAGTACAATGAAGTATTAAAAATAAAATTTAAAAATTTAAAAAATGCTCAGTGGACATGTTTGGGAGCAAACCAGGAATAGCAGTAAGGTAGTCAAAAGCTGAAAAAGAAGGTAAGTCAAGAGAAAATATCCAGACAGCTGCAAATACAGATTAAAAACATGAAAGAGCAGAAAAGAATATAAAAGCCAAGAAATATTTAGTGAAAAATTTGAGAAAGAAATGATATTTCTAAATGTGTATGCACCTAATTATATAGTCTCAAAAAAAAAAAAAGAATATTGACATTACCAAAAGAAGGGACAAATTTGTATTTATAGTGGAAGATTGTGATACATCTCTCTCAGTTGTTGGTAAAATAAACAGAAAAAATAAGTAAGGCCATAGATTTTAAAATATAAAATATACTTAACAAAATGGACCTATGGACATTATACCTTACAACTGTAGGACACATATTTTTTCAAGCACACATGAAACATTTAGAAAGTTGACTATATATTGTGCCATAAAGTACATGTCAACAAATAAAGGATTGAAATCTCAGAGAAAATTGGAAAGGAACACAGAGTAACTTCTGGGATTTTAACATTGTTTTATAGCTTACCCTGGGTGATAGGAACATGAACAGTTACTTTAAAATAATTTGTAAGCTATATAGCTATGTTTTATGCACTTTTTTGTATGTCATTAATATTGCACACTATTTTGAAGTAGATCTGAACCATACAAAATATACTGTCTGACCACAATGCATTTATGTCAAAAATCAATCAGAAACTGGTAACTAGAAAATTTCCCACATCTTCTGAAATTAAACAATATATTCTAAACATCACATGGGCCAAGGAAATATAATAAAAGAAATTAGAAAATATGTTGAACTGTGTGATCACTAATGTTATATAGCAAAACTCACAAGATGAATCTAAAGCAACATGTAAAATGTTATTAGCAAGAAATGCATATAATAGAAAAGAGAAATGTTGAAAATTAATGAACTAAGAATTTTAAACACCTATGTAAAGTAGTTACAAAAACTATCAAAAGATAAAATCAAAGAAATATGAAAAAGGAAATGAAGATAAATGCAAAAATTAATAAAATGTTTTTAAAGCATAAAATGGAAGGGCACCTGGGTAGCTCAGTTGGTTAAGTGTTCCACTCTGGATTCCAGCTCAGGTCATGATCTCAGGGTCATGAGATTAAGCCCCACCTGGGGGAGTCTGCTTGAGAGTCTTTCCCTCTGCCCCTCCCCCTTCTCTCAAATAAATAAATAAATAAATCTTTAAAATAAAATGAAATGAAATAAAACATAAAATAGGGAAAATCAGGAAAACTAAAGTTATATGTTTGAAAAGACAAATTTTGTGGTAAGAGTGATCAAGAAGAGAGTGAGGGAGAGAGGGAGGGAGAAAATGAGGGCGGGTGGGAGGGAGGGGGAAAGAATATTAGGAATGAATAGGAAAAATCACTGCAGATGCTGCAGACAGGAAACAGATAAAAAGGAGATATTATGAACAAATTTATAAATTCCTAGAAAAATGTATCTTTGAGGCACCTGGGTGGCTCAGTCAGCTAAGCATCTGACACTTGGTTTTGGCTCAGGTCATGATCTCAGGGTGGTGAGATCAAGCCCTTCATCAGGCTTCAGGCTCAGCACAGAGTCTGCTTAGGATTCTTTCCCCCTCCCTCTCTCTCACCTTCTGTTCCTCTCCTGCTCACACATGTGTGCTCTCTCTCTCTCTAATAAATAGGTAAAATCTTAAAAAAAGTGTATCTTTAACAAAATGTGACTCGAGAAGAAATTGAAAACCTAAATAATCTAAAAATTGAATCAAATGTAAAACTCTTCCCACAAGGAAAACTATAGGCCCAGATGGCTTTATGAATGAGTTAACCAAGCAGTCATTGAACAAACAATTCCAGATTGTTATGGACTGAGCTGCGCACCCCTCCCCCCAAATTTCATATGTTGAAGCCCTACCCCCGCCATGTGATGATGGAGACTTTGAGAGGTAATTAGGTTTAGATGAGGTTATGAGAGTGGGACCCTAAGGATGAGATTACATGCTCTCAATTATGATGAGTTTGTTCACCAAAGAAGAAACTGTCTCTCCCTTTCCCCACCCTCCCTCTCTCTCTTTCTCTCCCTCCCTCTCTTTCTTGAGGACACAGCCATCTACAAGCTAGGAAGAGAATCCTCACTGTAATTCAAACATACTGCACCTTGATCTCAGATGCCCAACCTTCGGAATTGGGAGACAATCCTTCTGTTGCTGAAGCCACCAGTCCGTGGTGGTTTTGTTTTGTTTTGTTTTGTTTTGTTTTGTTTTTTAATGGCAGCTTGAGCAGACTAAGACAAAGACTTGCACAAATGTTTTCAGAGAACAGAGAAAAATGTTATACTCCACAACTCATTTTATGATCCATTTAATACCAAATCTGAAGGATGCATGAGAAAGGAAAATTAAAATTCAGTTTCAAGTCTTACTTTTATAAAAGGTATCGAACCTGGCTAAAATGCATGCCCCTTAATGGACAAAAATTTGACCTGCTATTTGCTTGAACGAAGCTATTTATTAAATGAGTATCGACAATTCCAAAATGATGATTTTAAAAAAAAAGTTATCAAGTCAAATCCATTACTATACAAAAAGGATAATATATTATGGTCAAGTTTATTTTATCCCATGAAGAAATGCTGGCCTAAAGTTTCAAAAAATCAGTAAATATAATTCACTACTATATCAAATTTAAAAATAGGGTAAATGTATTATTAGCTCAATAAATGCACAGAAAGCACTGATAAGATTTAAAATCCATTGATGATAAGAATTTGTACACAATAGGAACAGAAGTGAGCTTTCTTAATCTGATAATGGGTATTTACAAAAAACCCACAGCAAACATTATATCAAATGATAAAACTTTGAAAGCTTTCTCTTTAGTTGAAGAAAAAGGTAAAAATGTCTGCTGGTCAGAATATCTATTCATTATTTTTTTTTAATTTTACAGTAACCAAATCTCAATCTGCAATAGTATACAATGTTTTTTTATTATTATTATGTTATGTTAATCACCATACATTACATCATTAGTTTTTGATGTAGTGTTCCATGATTCATTGTTTGCGTATAATCTATTCATTATTTTAAAAGAGATCCTAGCCCGGGGTACAAGGAAAGGAAATGGTGAGTTTCAGTCCTGAAAGGAAAAAAATCAGATTTTCAGTGTTAACAGCTGACAAAATTAAATGTATAGAAAATCCAAAATATCCTATAGGTTAATTATTTGAGTTAATTAGTTTAGAAAGGTTGTTAGATTTAAATCAATATACAGAAATCAATTTAATTTTTATATATCAGCAACAAATAGATATAAAATAAAATGTTAAACATTCTGTTTAAAACAATAAAAGGGGGAAGAATGAAGGGGAGTAAATCGGAGGGGGAGACGAACCATGAGAGACGATGGACTCTGAAAAACAAACTGAGGGTTCTAGAGGGGAGGGGGATGGGGGGATGGGTTAGTCTGGTGATGGGTATTAAAGAGGGCACATTCTACGTGGAGCACTGGGTGTTATGCACAAACAATGAATCATGGAACACTACATCAAAAACTAATGATGTAATGTATGGTGATTAACGTAACAATAAAAAAATTTAAAGAAAAAAGCAGAATAAAAGGAACGTCTGGGTGGCTCAGTTCTTTAAGTGTCTGCCTTCGGCTCAGGTCATGCATGAACCCAGGGTCCTGGGATCGAGTCTCTCATAGGTCTCCTTGCTCAGCAGGGAGCCTGCTTCTCCCTCTGCCTGCTGCTCCCCCTGCTTGTGCTCACTCACACTCTCTCTCTGACAAATAAATAAACACAATCTTTTAAAAAAATAAAACAGAATAAAAATATCAAGTATCTAGAATTAAATCAAATAAAAGTTGTACAAAACCTCTATAGGGAAAATTAACCCCCCAAAATTATTAAACTTTTTAAGATACACTAAAGATATTGTAATAGAGTGATATACCACAAAGTGTCTCTTTTAATAATGATGATGATGGTAATCTAACATATATATGAAATACTTCATTAAGAGTTGCTCAAAATAGGATATCCATATTGGAAAAATAATAAAATTGAACCCAGGAGTCACCTTATATATGAAAATAAATTCCAAGTGGTTTAAAAATCTAAAGTTGAACAACAAAATTAAAAGATATTTAAAGGATAGTATAAGAGAATACCTTTATGACCTCAGGGTAGGAAATACTTTCTTAACACACAAAGCTTTAGGTATAAAGAGCAAGAGTAATAAATTTGACTTCATTAAAATGAATTTCCTCTGCTTATCCAAAGACATCAAGACAAATCCAGTTAAGAAATGGGAAGAAGACATGAATAGACACTTTTCCAAAGAAGACATCCAGATGGCTTGCAGACACATGAAAAGATGCTCAAGACCACTCATCATCAGGGAAATACAAATCAAAACCATGATGAAATACCACCTCACACTTGTCAGAATGGCTAAAATTAACAACACAATAAAAAACAGGTGTTTGCGAGGATGCAGAGAAAGGAGAACACTCCTACACTGTTGGTGGGAATGCAAACTGGTGCAGCCACTCTGGAGAATGCTTTGGCGGTTCCTCAAAAAGTTAAAAATAGAACTGCCCTCCAATTGCACTACTATGTATTTACCCAAAGGATACAAAAATACAGATTTGAAGGGGTATATGCACCCTGATGTTTATAGCAGCATGATCAACAATAGCCAAACTATGGAGAGAGCCCAAATGTCCATCGACTGATAAATGAATAAAGAAGATGTGGTATGTATACAGAGTGGAATATTACTCAGCCATAAAAAAGAATGAAAAGTTCCCATTTGCAATGATGTGGATGGAGCTAGAGTGTATTGTGCTGAATGAAATAATCCAACCAGAGAAAGACAAATACCATATGATTTCACTCATATGTGGAATTTAAGAAAGAAAACAGATGAACATATGGTAAGAAGGAAAAGAAAAAAAAAAAAGAGAGAGGGAAACAAGCCATAAGGGACTCTTAACAATAGAGAACAAACTGAGGGTTAATAGAGGGAAGTGGGAAGAGGGCACTTGTGATGAACTCTAGGTGTTGTATGTAAGTGATGAATCACTGAATTCTACTCCAGAAGCCAATATTGCACTATACATTAACTAAAATTTAAATAAATAAAAAAACCCACAAAAACAAAAAATCAAGACTGAAAAAAAATTCAGAATGGGAGAGGATATTTGCAACACAATAAAGGGACAAATGTCTAGAATTCTACATATCAATAAGAAAGAGACAAATAACACAATTTTTTAAAATGAGTAAGAGAAAACAGGCACTCCTAAAAAAAAAAGAGAGAGACAAATAACACAATTTTTTTTAAAGATTTTATTTATTTATTTGACAGAGAGAGAGAGAGAGACACCAAGAGAGGGAACACAAGCAGGGGGAGTGGGAGAGGGAGAAGCACGCTTCCAGCTGAGCAGGGAGCCCGATGCGGGGCTCGATCCCAGGACCCTGGGACCATGACCTGAGCCGAAGGCAGACGCTTAACGATTGAGCCACCCAGGTGCCCCAAATAACACAATTTTTTAAAATGAGTAAGAGACAACAGGCATTCCTAATATACAATAAAACTATGCAAATGTGTTCAAGCAAATTAAAATTTTTGGAAATGCCAATTAAAACTTAAATGAGATATAACTACGTGCTCTCTCTTAAATAGATAGATAGATGATAGATAAATAAATAGATAGATAAATAAATAAATAAATATCTTTTTTTAAATCTTTAATACTAAAAGAATTTGCAGTATCTAGGAACACTCATACACTATGATGGGAGTGTAAAATAGTATATCATATCAAAAAGCAGTTTACTAAATCTACTCAAGTTGAAGATACTATATCATATGATCTAGAAATTTTTACTCCTACTCTCTACTCATTAGAGAAACTAAAGTAATCATGTATCAGAGGCATATACAAGAATGTTCACATTAGCAATATTCTTAATAGCTAAATACTAGAAATAAAGATCCCTCAACAGTATAATGGATAAGAAAGATGTATTATGAAATACCATATGGCAATAAAAATAAATGAACTAGAGCTATTCACCATACCATGAATGAATTCATAATCATAATATTGAGCAAAAGAAGAAAAATACAAGGGTTCTATTTATTTTGACAGAGGTTGTAGTTACATGTTTGCTTAATAATTATTCATCAAATACATGTAACTATTGAATGCACTTTTCTGAAAGTGTGTTACATTTTGCAATAAAAATATTAAAAGAAAGGAAGAGAGGGAGAAGGGAAAGGAGAAAAGGGACAAAAAAAAGGAAAAATGAAAAAATTGGATTCAACAATTCTTATGTGCAATATAGCATGAAGTTTATAAGGTACACAGAAAAATATTCCAGTACCCTCATAAAGGTAATATACAGTTCAAAATGCAATTTTATCAGCTAGACACACTTACAAATATTTAGTTTTCAATATTTATTAGAGACAAATATTTAGTTTCCTTTTGCCATTCAAGTTGAAGCAAAATCTAAAGGGTATTTGATGAATCCCTGAAACAACCAAATACAAATATTTATGGATTCAAATAAATGTTGAGCACTTAATATTGTGTGAGGAATTGTACTAGATTCTGGGGATTCAGAGAGGCAAAGGATAAGCCCTGTCCTTAAGAACTTTACAGTCTACTAGGGGAAATGGGCAAGAAAAATAATAACAATAATAATGTATTTTAAAAGGTGGATGTTTTGAGATAATGACTCAAAAGATTGCTGGAGGGAAAAATATGCCTGGTAAATGCTTCTTTCTCAAAGACTTAACTCTTCAATATTTCAAAATAAATGTGAGGGAGAGAGAATAGGAAATTCTCCATAGTCTTATCGTACATGAATATTATTTTATGCCTGTAACATACAATATCTCAGTAACTGTAAGGCAGTTGTTATTTTATATGCAAGAAAACTTAAGTTCAGAGAGATTAATTATACTATCTAGCCCAAGGTAATATAGCTAGTAAATGGTGAACACAAGAGTTAAACACAAACCTGTCTGACACCAAAGGTCACACACAGGCATACAAGTTAGGAAATGAAACTGTGTAACTAAAACCTCATTAATTTTTATTCTATTAGGGCTAGATAACAACTGACAAAGAAATTGGTATACAAACACACGTGCACGCACACACACACAGTAACAATTTCATGAGGAAAAACACCCAAGAAGAAATTACATGATGGAACATTTACAATTAAGAATATGGGATGGGACGCCTGGGTGGCTCAGTTGGTTAAGTGACCAACTCTTGATCTTGGCTGGGGTCTTGATTTCATGATTATGAGTTCAAGCCCCATGTTGGGCTGCACACTGGGCATGAAGTTTACTTAAAAAAAAAAAAAAAAGAATATGGGACTTCTACTTCAGTTAATGGTAGAGTAACGTGGAATCACTTTGCCACTAAAAAAAAGCTAGATTTCATATCTTACAAATATTTTACATCTTTAAGATCTTTTAAAAGTACTAAAGAATAAACAATATTTTGTAAGTAAGATTCAAAGAGGTAATTCTGGTCCTGGGATTGTCTCCACCCTATAAAGTACTTGCCAATCCTGAAGAGGTAGGAAATCAGCTGAGCTACTCTTTTGGTGACACTTAGGACAAGAGACAATACCTAGAGCCCAGGGCTCATGAAGGGTGAACATTCTGACAAACTGACTCCCACTTAGACAGGGACTCAAAGAGCTGCACCCTAGCAGTTACATCTAAAGTAAGCCTGTTCTAATGGAGAGCTGACCGTCTTCAAGGTGTTTCTGCATCACAGAATATATCAAACTCTGAATTTGGATTAAAGTGGTCATGAATGGCTAGCACTTCCATGTGCCAGAAAAAGGCAAAGAAAATCCTCTTTGGAGGAAGACATCAACCACAAACATACACTACAAATACAGGCATACTTCAGAGATATTTTGGGTTTGTTTCCAGACCTTTGCAATAAAGCAAATAAAGCAATAAAGTGAGCCAATATTTTGATTACTCAGTGTATATAAAAGTTATATTTATAGTATAGTCTATTAAGTGTGCAATGACATTATGTCTAAAAAACCATCATAATACCATTATTAAAAAATACTTTATTGCTAAAAAAGGCTAACCATCATCTGAGTTTTCAACAAGTTGGAATCACAGATCACTGTAACAAATAAAATAATAACTGAAACATTTGAAATAATAATGAAAAGTTTGAAAATTTCAAAAGTTTTTGATAATGATCAAAATGTGACATAGAGACACGAAATGAGCAAATGCTGTTGGGAAAATGGTGCCAATGGACTTACTTGATAAAAGGTTGCCACAAACCTTCAATTTGTAAAAAAAAATTCAATATTTGCAAAGCATGATAAATTGTGAAGCACAATAAAACAAGGTATGTCTGTAGTTTTTAAACACAAAGACCAACATAAAATTGAAGATAGCCAGACACATGTGAAGACATAAAACTATTTGGTAAGCATAACTACTATCTTCGTCATTTCTAAAACTAAAAGAATTCAATGGGAAAAAAAGCACAAAGGTAGATCATAAGTCTTGCTGGTAGCTTGAGTGTCAACGAAAATCATGAAGCGTATCATCCAAGGCCTCCAAACAGAATTTCATCTTCTGTTTATTTGGCTTAATTAACCTTGTGTTATTTCAATCACTGATTTTTTTTTTCTTGGCTAGTTAACTAACAAACGCCAATCAGAAAAATCGCTGATTTATAGTCCTTAAGTCCTTAAATTTCTTCTATCACTCCATCCATATGACAATTAGCTTCCTTCCAACTCAAAAGTCTATTTATATTAACCTGTTGTTTTAGTCTCATCATCAAAGCCTCTACGTCACCCTATTTTCATGCAAAACCAGTAGTCAATCTTTTCACTAAGGATCTAGACTAAACAGTCCAACCTCTTTGGAAAGAAGTGCTATGATATAATTAGAATAAGATATATAACCAACACAGAAATAATTAGTAAAAACCCCAAGTGGAAAAAACTTGGATAATAATTTTATCAATAAAATATGAGAAATTTGGGCACCTGGGTGGCTCAGTCGGCTAAGTGTCTGCCTTCAGCTCAGCTCATGATCCCAGGGTTCTGGGATTGGTCCTGGGATCTGAGTAAGGAGCCTGCTTCTCCCTCTCCCTCTGCCTGCCGCTTCCCCTGCTTGTGCTCTCTCTCCCTCTCTGTCAAAAAAATAAAATCTTTACAAAAAATATATGAGAAATTTTCCATATGGTGCAGAAATATTAAAATGTAGATCTACTCAGTAGTTTCATTACCTCATATGTAACCATTTACCTCAAATTGATTCATTTTTTATTTTGAAGTAGAATTTCTCTTCAATGGAGTTGCCATTCAAAAAAAAACAGCATAAGATCTAGAGTTTACTAAATATTTTTTTCTAAAAAATTGAACAGTAATTATTTGTCTAGCATAGCTAAATACAGAACCATTTGTTTATTCATGAAACTTTTATAGTTTGCAACATAGGAGTGAATTTCCAAATATCAAATGATACCTACTGTTATGCTGCACTGTAGGTTTCATTTATAAATAATATGAAATTGTTTAAGAAAAGTTTTTGAAAATTGTGACTTCACTTTCTGCTGTTTTTATTTTTTACAAGATAATGAGTGTTTAATTTGGGGGGTTGCAAAGGTGTAATAGCTGAAAGATACTGAGCTCAAAAGCAGGAAAATCCACTACAACTTCCATTTGCTGCAAGGTGTACATATTAGTATGAGCCTTGTTATTAAAACTAGACTTTAGGGAGGGGCAGTTGATCAAAAATAAGTTCTATTTATAACTTTCTTTAGCACATAACCATCCTTCAAAGCTAAACTCAATACTTTAACAACATGAAATATTTACCCTTTTATTTATCAAAAATAAATTCCCAAGATAAAAGAATGTGCTATGGTGAGCGCTGTGAATTGTGCAAGACTGTTGAATCATCGATCTGTACGTCTGAAACAAATAATACATTATATGTTAAAAAAAAAAGAAGATAACAAGAGGGAAAAAATGAACGGGGGGAATTGGAGGGGGAGACAAACCATGAGAGACAATGGACTCTGAAAAACAAACTGAGGGTTCTAGAGGGGAGGAGGGTGGGGGGAAGGGTTAGCCTGGTGATGGGTATTAGGGAGGGCACGTTCTGCATGGAGCACTGGGTGTTATACGCAAACAATGAATCATGGAACACTACATCAAAAACTAATGATGTAATGTATGGTGATTAACATAACATAATAATAAAAAGAAAGAATAGAAAAAAGAATGAATAAACAAATGAGACAATAAAATATAGTCCATGGAAACACTGAAGGTTGGTGAGGGTGATGAGAGCACATGAGCAAGTATCTTAATTCTGGTGAAATTTACTTTCTCTTAATGTAGAAAATAAAGTTTATATAGTTCCAACATTTAAGAAGGATTTTTTTTTAAAGATTTTATTTATTTATTTGACAGAGAGAAACACAGCGAGAGAGGGAACACAAGCAGGGGGAGGGGGAGAGGGAGAAGCAGGCTTCCCACTGAGCAGGGAGCCCTATACAGGGCTCGAACCCAGGACCCCAGGATCATGACCTAAGCCGATGGCAGACGCTTAACGACTGAGCCACCCAGGTGCCCCAAGAAGGATTTGTTTTACAAAATTAAAATTGGGGTGTGTTTTGTGGATCTTTAAGCATGTGCTCATTGTCTAGTTCAAACAGAAGAGGATAACAAAGAATATTAAACATCACCTGGAATCCCACTACTGAGGAAGATTTACTTAAAATTTTGGGGAACATGATTCCAACCTCTCTCAATACATACAAATGTAATTTTTAATGGGCTTAATAGAAATGCTACATTTTAATCTACATAATTCACTCAAAAACATTTTATAGAGAGCTTTCCTTGTCAATAAATACAAATTATGCAATATCACATTTAGCAAACAAAATTTCTGTTCCGTGAATACACCATCATCTATTTGACCAACATGATTATTTAAGTTATTTGCCAGCAATTACAATACTTTTTCTATATTTAAATCATATTTGTACACTTATCCAGTCACTTCCTGAGAATAAATTTCAACAAGCAATTTGTTGGATCAAAGTATGAACAAAAGTTAACTTTTGATACAGTTTGTCAAAGAGGCTGCACTAATTTACATGTTCTGAAGCTCTGCAGACTACTTATTTTGCTTTACCTTTGCTAATACCAGATTTTTCAAATATCTATCTTAAATGGGTTTTT
Source organism: Eumetopias jubatus (assembly GCF_037043125.1). Taxonomy (NCBI): domain Eukaryota; kingdom Metazoa; phylum Chordata; class Mammalia; order Carnivora; family Otariidae; genus Eumetopias; species Eumetopias jubatus. The sequence continues at coordinate 113,674,035 of NW_028274807.1, forward strand.
TTCTAAACTAGCAAGGAAAAATTTTTTATTACTTTGTTTTCTTTTACAGAAAGGTTGAACATCTTTTCATATTGCCCACCTGCATTTCTTCTCCTGAAGTCTTAAAATGAATCTTTAATGCAAATTTTGCTTAGGCAATCCTGAAATTTAATTTTAAAAAGCCCTACAGAAGTGACACACAAATCTGGCCTTAATAGAATAGCACAACTACATACCAGTGAAACATATGCCTAGACCATGGTTGCACCCGATTGCCCTATAAACTCTGTTTTGAATAGTTACTTACAAATTAGCTTATTTTATTCGTACTTTTTCACCACTAACTTGACAGGCAAGTTTTAAAGAGAAGAAATGTGTGACTCTATTTTCAACTTTTTTTTAAGTATTTCACAATTGAAAGCATCCCCCTCAGTATTTCTATAAAGGTTTTTGACTACATTTTCCTTTACAATGCCATCGAGCTATCTCTTATCTCTGCTTCCCACTTCATGAGTAATATTAACAGTCAAATTGACATTTACAGAGAACCTAAAGCCAGTTACATCTTTTCATCTATCTCAAGCTGGAGTCAGGCACCAAGAAGAGATGCATTATTCCCATGCCATCTGGGTGATCTTTAGCACCTCTCACCCTCACATAGCTATGTACACTGCTAGGGACTGTTAATGAACCTATTTCCTCCATAGGGCAAATGTTCTCTTGCTTCAAGACCTGAAATGCGCTGTCCCAGCCACACTTGAGACAAGGTCCTGATAGTTCCTGGATGTCTCCTACTTAGCCAGTAGCTAGAATAGAATTTTTATATCTTTTAAAGGGTAGCCACTATTCATAGTTAGGGTTTTTGAACTACTAACATCTATTTTAGTTTCAGCCATTTAAAAATAATTCTGCCTCGTCTGAGGAAGGGAACAAAAAGAGAGCATCCTCATGGAGTCAGAGGCCTGGACAACTTCTGTCATTTGTCTCTCTGTTTCTACCCCAGACGGAAGAAGCAAGACTCAGCTTCTCCAGATTTCCAAAGATATTGCTTCTGGGAAGCCCTGAGAAAAATCCAAATTCACAGAGGAAAATCCCATTCCGCTGCCATTGTTGTTTGTGTCATTACCTTAAGTCTCTAGCCCTGAACTTAATTGCCTCCTGGGGCTCCTTTATTATAGGGGGGGAAAAACCATGTAGAATAGTCTACTCCCTTTCCAAAATCTCATTTTAACTAGAACATGCCAGTTTTAGCAGACATCTTTTTCTAAAACAAAGTAAATATCTATTCCAAAGTTTGCCTCCCGTTCACCTCCCCTGCGAAAAGAGAGGTAAAAAGATCCACTACATAGTACACGTTCTGTTAAAATTTGGTTTTTAAGGTACAGTTTCTACTCTCCAAGTCTCTATATGTTTTTCCTCTACTTATTTATATTGAGGTAAACAGCTATCTTAGTTGGATTTATTTTACTTTCAACCTGAAATTCAATTTCAGTACAGTTAAAGAAAGTGTAATTCAAAATTTTATTCTATTTTTTTCTCAGAGCCAGGGAATGGAAATTCTACATAGAAAAAAAAAGTTGGATAATAAAATTGTCAATAACTACTTTCCCTCACGTCAGGAATAAACTTTAAAAAATTAATTACTTAACTAAAATTAACATATAAAAATCCATTAACTTGGGTTCTTCATTGAATTGTCTAGCTACTTCATGAGAAATGCTGCTTTAGAGAAGAGGGAAAAGAATAGTTTCTTCATAATATTAAGAAAAGCCTGATTACTGAGTTCTAAGAACATGAATGTTCATTTTGACTTCATAGAATGCTATACTGTGCCTGTTTATTCATGTGGCTTAGTTTAATTGCTAATTCAGTGTTGTTTCTTAGGTACTTAAAATTCCGTAATGGAGACTCACATAATGAAGCATTATGTAGACTAATTAATGAGTATATAATGCCACATAAAGTTATTGCAAATGCCAACTGTTATCATCATACATGTCAGACTTAATTTTACTTCTGAATCCACTGACTTGAGTACCTAATTCTATATACACTACTTCATTTAGTATGGCAATGGCCTACAGTTCCACCCTAGCTTCTCAGTATGTAGGAACCTTCTATTTAGCAGACAATCAGAAAGACAAGCTGGAATTTGAAAAAGGAAAACCATATATTTAATTTAAATGATAGTTCTGTCATTTGCTAGCTCTCTGATCTTGCCTAACCCCTTTGAAAGTCAGTGTTACAAGTTTTAAAATGAGAATAGTAATAGTCTCCTATTTAACAAATGTTGCTAAAGTTTATATCATGTTCCAACTCCTGCTATAGGCATGGAGAGGTACAAAAGTGGACACAACACAATCCATGCCTCAGGGAAGCAAGCGGGAGGTAGAGTATGTTAAGTGTCATGATGAAGACAAGGACCAGCTATTACAGAAGCATTTTAAAGGGTCAACTCATAACATTGTGGAGAAATTAAGTTAAATATTGTTTATAGAGAAACTGGCAGAATGCCTAGCACATACTAGATACTAAGAAATAATCATTTGTCTTTTTTTTTAAAAGCTATGCAGTGTTACCTAGAAAGATGGCACTATATATCAAATATTGATTGTGTCCAAGTTCAGATGGTAGTGTAGCCATTACAAACAGTGGTTCCTTAAAGGAGAGATTTGCCTTCTTTATCATTGATAACTCTTCTCTGCCTCTTTAATTTAGGACAAGAGAAAAAATTTTCAAACTGTTTGATCTGGTTACCTCTCAGGTGTAGGAACAGTGAAGAATTTAATTTCACACTTTACACATTTAATATTCTTGACTTTTCTGGTAACAGGTATGTTATTGTTATACTTTTTTAAAAAATTGTGATAAAATATGGACGTGTAAAACTTATCATCTTAATCATTTTTAAGTGTACAATTAAATAGTGTTAAGTACATTCACATTGTTGTGCAATCTGTCTCCAGAACACTTTTCATTCGCAAAACTGAAACTCTGTACTCATTAAACAACTCCCCATATCCCCCTCCCCCATTCCTTAGCAACCACCATTCTCTTCATAGAAACCAGTAGTTTCTATGAGTTTGACTACTCTAGATATCTCATGTAAGCAAAATCACACAGTATTTGTCTTTTTGTAACTTGCTTATCTCCCTTAGCATAATGTCCTAAAGGTTCATCCACATAGCATGTGTCAGAATTTTCTTCCATCGTTTTAATAGGGATAACTTTCTCTTTAATTTTTAATTTTTTAATAAAAAAATGGATAACTTAGGATGTACAACATGATGATTTGACATATATATATCAAAAGGATAACATATCTTATCCTCACAATTTCCATTTTTTTGTGGTGAGAGTACCCAAAATCTCCACTCAGCAAATTTCCAGTATTCAATACAGTATTATTAACTATAGTCATCACACTATACATTAGATCTCTAGACTTATTCATCCTACATAACTGCAACTCCATATCCTTTGACTAACATTCTCCATTTCCCCAACTTTCCCACCACCAATAATCACCATTCTTCTCTCTGCATCTATGTATTTGACTTTTTTAGATTCCACATATTAATGAAACCATGCATTTTTTTTTCTTTCTGTGTCTGACTTATTTCACTAAGAACAATAATCTCTAGGTTCATGCATGTTGCTGCAAATGATAGAATCTCCTTTTTTAAGACCATATATATAAGTTTATGTATATCTGTGTATATATATATAATTATACATATGTACATATATATAAATTTATATATGTATGTGTGTATATATTTCTTTATCTATTCATCTATTGACAGACTTCAGTTATTTCTATACCTTGGCTCTTATGACTAAAGCTACAAGAAACATGGGAGCACAGATAACCCTTCAAGGTACTGATTTCATTTCCTTTGGGTATATATACAGAAGAGGAGTTGCTGGATCATATGATAGTTCTATTTTTAATTTTTTGATGAATGTCTACGCTTTTTTTATAATAGCTGTACTGATGTATATTCCCACCAACAGTGTGCAAGGGCTCCCTTTTGCTCCATACCCTTGCCAACCCTTATTATCTCTTATCTTTTTGATAACAGTTATCTCAATGGATGTGAGGTACTATCTCATTATGGTTTTGTGTTTACCTGATGATAAGTGATGTTGAGCACCTTCTCATATGCCTGTTGGCCAATTATATGTCTTCTTTGGAAAAATTTCCTTTCTTTTTAAGGCTGAATTGTATTCCACTTATTTATTATAAATTAATAATAATAATTAATAATATCATAAGACCTAGCAATTCTGCTTCTAGGTATCTGCCCAAGAAAAAATAAATGTACATGTCCTTAAAACACCATTATAAGTGATATTTAGAAGAATTAAAAAATAATAAAATTGGGCTAGAGAGAGAAGGAGATAGGCTTGTTGTGCACTAATTCTCATCTGTCATAATGGGAGGACAAAAATAAAGAAATTAGAGGTATCTGCATATTATTTGGTACTAACAGAGCTGAATAACAGAAGAACCTGAACAGAAGCACTTAAAAATGTTGCCTCTAGGGATTGGGATTGAAGGCAGAGAAGGGTGGAGCAGAAAACAAGTATTTTTTTTTAATTATGTGTTCTTTATTATTTGAGTATTTTTTATCCAGTCAATGTATTACTTTAAGAATGTTAAAATCAAGAAAATTAAATGTTTCTCAAAAGTACTATCTAATTATATATTACTTTTTCCAAACCGAATCTCCTCAGTAAACCAAATATATATATATATATATTTATTTATATATATAAATAATTTTTTTTAGATTTTATTTATTTATTTGACAGAGAGAGCACAAGCAGGGGGAGCGGCAGGCAGAGGGAGAAGCAGACTCCCTGCCGAGAGGGGAGCCTGATGTAGAACTCGATCCCAGGACCCTGGGATCATGACACGAGCCAAAGGCCGATGCTTAACTGACTGAGCCACCCAGGCATCCCAAGATTTTATTTTTAAGTAATCTGTACACCCCACACAGAGCTCATACTCACAACCCCAAGATCAAGAGTCACACATTCCACCGACAGAGCCAACCAGGTGCCCCAAGGATATATTTTATAAATGATAAATAAAATTATACACACTGAGTTTTCAGCTGCACCTGAGATATAAATCAGAAATCATAATTATTTATGAGTGCATCTATGTATTTAAACTTGTACTAGGCACCATACAGTGGTGTAATTATAGAGTCCAAGGTCATCCCTTCAAGGAGCTCACTTTGTGGAACAGAGAATATCTTAGGCAAACACAAGAATGCTTTCTGAGCAACATTCTCAACCAAGGTGACTGATGTCAAGGAAGAACAAACTTCCTCTTAACCTGGAAGGATAAGTGAGGCAAGTTTCTTTCCCCCATAAAAAACAAGCCAAGACCAGAAGAGAAGGAAAATGGGTTCCAGGTGAGAATGCTCTAAGGGAGTTTTATATGACACAGAGGCAAGCAGAACACATTTATTTTCCTTTCCTCCCAGCTGTTCTAATGGCAAAAAGTGCTGCCGTCCTATCCATACACATCTGCTTGCAGACTGGCATCTGCGTGATTGCCTCCAGGTGTTTGCCTGAAGGAGGATCCTGAAAGTCCATGCAAGCTGGAAGCCTGGCCTCCAGGAGCAGATGCTGGACTGCAGGTTTCTGCGTACTTCGGCAGATATATTTTGAGAAATAAAGTTGAGATCAAGTTCTGAAAAACAAGGATGGCATACATTAAGAACTTAAATTCTGTAAGGAGATTATGTAAGGACATTTAATACTTACATATTTAGTACTTTTTTTTTGTATAAAGCTTCTGGTGTGATTCATGAATAAAAACCTTGGGTTCTATTTCTCCTCAAAGAGGAAACCGTCTGCCACTTATGCCAGACATTTTCTATTTGCCGTGACAAACTGGTCTAGATGCTAAGAATTTAGATTCCAAAGGGGAAAATTCACATAAAATGAAGCAACTGTGGCGAACTCGAAGACTGGATAGTGATAAGGAGCACTACAATGTATTTTCCATTAGGGACTTGCTCCTTCAGTTTAAAAAAATAACAAAACAAAGCAAAACAAAACAAAAAAGGTACTATCAAAAAAAAAAAAAAAAACAGGAGGAAGAATCCAAACATCATATTTACAAACATCTGAGTCAACTTACTTCTTAAAAAATATTTCTTCAAAGACCACTCCTGAAATGGCCTGGATTAAACTGGAGAGTAAAGCTGAATAGATTATTAAATTTTCTATTAAATAGAGATGAATGACATTTATTTGTGCATCCTGGTTGTCCCCATGAGGGTGCTTTTCTACTGCCTTTCTATTGTGTCACATGTTCTAGTAGAGTTAATTAATCAAAAATCACAGTGGCATGTGATTTTTGGCAAATTTAGGCAAATTCTTACTTTGTTTCAGAATATTAATTATATGTCTGTATACTCATGCCCACATACTTTAAAAAAAAAACATAGCAAACTATCAGAAAAGAATAAGGATGTGTTTCTGCTTTTATGCTTCTTCCCTAATGAGCTTTAGACATGTTTGCTATTCAGTTCCAGATATTACTTATTCTTTCATTTATTTATTTGCTAGTTGTTGACTATAAATTTTGCTAGTAGTAGCAGGAAAGAAAATTCAAAACAAAATAGATGCTGATCCTGACCTCAAAAATCTTAGGATCTGAGTAGGAACAATAATAAAATTTATAAGAGAGATTCTGATTCTGATGAAGCACTAAGGGGTAGAGGACAAGAGATATTACCTCCAGCTAGAAGCCACACATTTCATAGAGAAAGGAACTTTTAGACTAGGTCTTGAAGAGGGGTAGGATTTAAGGAGATGAATGTGACAGAGAAACAACATAATAGGCAGAAGGAAAAGCTTGGTATGTGTTTCCATGTTTTACTTTGTTTTGTTTGCAAAATACCCAAAATAATCAGAAAGAGTAGGTTAAAACTTTTATGTAATTAACCATTGGCAAAAGAGGAAACTCACATAAATGTTCCCTAAAAGTCTCATTTGTTTCAGTAAAAATGTACGATGTGCTTATACGCAGCATTATATTAGAAGTCCTAGCTAACACAGGAAGACGAAGAAATGAAAGGTGTAAGAATTTTAAAAACAAGTCATTATAATGTGATTTCCTATCAGAAAAATGCAAGAGTAACTACAGACGAACATATACAAATGAATAATATCCTTTATAGTAGCAAAAACTAAGCAGTAAATGTAACAGGAGTTGGAGTAGTACGAATAAATCAAGTATATTAAGTGCTATATTCTAGGCATGTATTATTTCAATTACTCTTCACAACAACCCTACTGAAGCAGTGCTAGTAATTGTTCCCAAATTACAGGTAAGTATGTTGAAACACACCTAGTATGTAGTAGAGCTGGGATTTGAACTCAAGCCCTTGGATCCAGAACCCAGACTTCTTAACCCGTATCTATTCTACACTAAGAAAAAATCCTATTAACAATACCAGTATAATCAATAAAGTTGTTAGAAATAAATCTATTAAGGTGAGGCCTGTAGACAAAAAAATCATCAAATTTTAAGTAAGGACATAAAAAAACCTTTAAAAACTGGAGCAATATACAACATTCAGAGTTAAAAGACTCAATAGCATAAAGATACCATTTTCCCCATAATTGATTTATAGATTCAATGCAAATCCGATCAAAATACTAACAAGTTTTAATTTAATAGGCTTATCCTAATATTCATATGAAAGAGAAAATGACCAAGAATGGCCAATACAAAAAGGCAGAACTTGCTCCAGTACATATTGAGACATAATATAATAGTACATTAATTAAAATGATGTGGCATTTATAGATAGTGAAGCAGGACTGAGAGGCCAGACAAGACACAATTCCACGCATATATGGGAATTTGGCATGTGACATTACAGTGCAAGGAATCAAACATGTTCTATTCAAGGAAAAGCATCGGGAACATTGGTTATCTATACAGGGTAAAATAAAATAAGATCTCTAACACACTCCATACACCAAAATAAATTCCAGATGGAAAAGACTTAAATGCACCTCTTGCATGAGAAAAGAAAATATAGCAAAACATTTTATGACCTCAGGATATGTAAAGTTTGCTTAAATAAAACAAAAATGTCTCATATCAGAAAAAAAAATTGATAAATTTGTCTGCTTTAAAATTGAAATACCTGTACAGGAAAGGCACTATGAACATGTACAGAGAAATCAAATAGGAAGGGGATATGGGCAATATGTATGACTCTGGGGTTCTTTGGTAGAAAAAATGGACAAGGCATACGAATAAGCAATTCACTGAAAAAACCTCACAAGGCAAATAAACCTATATTACTTTACTCAATCTCACTAGAAAGCAGAGAAATGCAAATATAAATTAAAATTACGAGATAGTATTTGATACACTTTAAATTTAGATGTAGATTCAGATGTAAATTTAAAACCATATATAGGATACACAGAGTACAATATATTTATGTAAATTTTAATCATGAAAACAATACACTATTTTATTTATAGGTTATATCTTGAAGTGTATTTAAAAACATGAAAAGAAAGTGAACACACCAGTATCAGAACAGTGATTGCCTATGGGGAGGAAGGGGGGGCAAAGGAGATTGGAGAAGGTAAAAAAAAAAAAGGGAATTTTAACTACTTTTATTTATGTATTTTAAGATTTTTTTTTTTAAAGTAATCTCTACATCCAGCGTGGGGCTCGAACTCACAACCCGAGATCAAGAGTCACATGCTTCACCGACTGATCCAGACGGGTGCCCCAAGAATTTTAAGTACTTTTAAAAATGATTTGAAGCAAAAGGCAAGCTGTCAACCTCTGTCACATGCACATGTTGGCTACATGTATGTTTATTATACTATTTCCTTATTGTTCTGTAGCTTTGAAAAAACTGTTTTTTAAAGTTCAGTGATGATTTTCTAAAACCACTATATTTCGTTTTTTTCATATATTCTAATTATTCGAATTAATGTACTTGCTACTTCAGGTGATACAGTCCAGGGAACATAAAGAATGAAATTCAATCCCTGCCCTCAAGAATTCACAGTGTGGTTGGAGAGTTATACATGTAAAGAAAAAAAAGACAATTAGGCAGCAGGAAGTTCCCACAGGTAATAAAAACAAAAAGAAACTTAGGAGTTAGCTTAATATATATTAGACATATCTTTTCTCTACTTGTCTTTAAATATCTTAATGGAACCATATTTATCTATTATCTCTCCCCTCAATCTAACCCCATAATTTTAAATAATCTCTACCTCTCTTTGTATGTACAACCTAATTACTGACTCCTTTTGAAAGTCTGGTACCATTGGGTATTCAGGATGTCCACATTATTTTTCTGCACTCACATTTTTGTTTGACTGGGCCAAACCAGGCTCACTAGGAGTAAGACAGATGATTTTCAAAATAGTGAGTCATTTCCATGTGTATGAGCACTAAGGGATTACTTTTTATAATTTAACAGTAGTCTCATTCTCCAACTAAAATGATAAATGATAGCCACCATACTTCAAAGCACCACTTCAGTTATTCATTGGTCATTCCCTTTTAAAGTAAGCTCAAAACGGAGACAAATATTTTTAAAGACAACTTAATGTGCATTTGTAGAATACATTGAATTATAACTGGAGAAGGGGGCAAATAAATTATTTGAAAGAATTTTGCAAAAATATTTTATTTTTCCGAGTATGAGTGGGTGTTTGTAAGAATAAAGAATTCCAGAGAAAAATTCTAGAAAAAAAGAAAAAAAGGAAGAAAGAAGGAGAAAGAAAGGGAAAAGAAAGAGAAACTAAAGAGAGAATTGATGATAGCTAAACTAAGACCACTGAGCAAGATTTTAGAAATAGATGTGGACATTTCTTATAAAAGTTTGGTATCTAAATAAACCTATCTCTTGCACGGTGGCTCTTGAAATTGCTTCTCAGAAACTGAAAAGTTATTTTTTGAAATCATGGTATTGTGGAACAGATACATAAAGTTTTTTGTTGTTGTTGACAGTATCTTAATAACCAAGACATGCCTCAATATAGAGTAAATCTATTGCTTTGAAATTTAAAATATGTTTCTATTCTAACAAAGTACATATTGATGTTTCTAGGATACAAAATAGGTCTAGGAATTTAAAACTACTGGATAATGCAAATTATATACTTAGTTTACTAAACCACAGCTTTCACAATTTACTTTCTAAGGAAAAAAATCTGAGGATACTTTTAAATGTTAACACTGGCTAGAATTTGTACCTGGCTTTTGGTAAGAAATTGCCATTATTAAAATTTCTCTGTAACTACACTTATGGAAGTATGAGAGGTATTCCAAAAACTGAAATAGAAAGGTAGTTAAGTGATAAACTTAGAAACTGATTCCTGATATTTGACTTCTCAAATTGGAAGAGACCTTCAAATATTGAAAAGAAAATACGTAATACTCCAATATTCACAAAGAAGTGATTACTGTTAGGACCCCTTCCCTCCCTCACTTCTTGTTGCACTGTGTTACAAAACAACAAACGGATTTTCCTATGTTGGAGGGACTAAGGCTGTTATGAGAGGTCCTATCTCTAGGGCTTTGGCACAAATCTCTGAGCGTGAGGAAGAAGGGAAGGGATGTCTGTGTCCCAGAACAAAATGAGGAAGAATATCCTGCCGCATTCAAAACTACACTTTGCAGTCTCAACCGCCCACTGTCCTTAAGTGGAGGGAACACTCTCTTGCTGTGAGATGTTGTAATTCCCTCAGAAAAAAAATACCCCAGAGGACCTGTCTTTCTGAAACTTATAGCTGGCCCAAAGACAACTGAATTTAATGGAATCTTTGTTGTAAATTTACAAAAGAGATAAGGTAGAATAAAGTAAAGATAGATCTAGAGTTCAAGCTGGGGAAGGAGAAGCAGGTAATATATCTGCCCATAAAATACTGGAATCAGTCATGTTCCTCAAATACGAAAAATTAAGACACTGCCTCAATTTTTGTTTCTGCCTAACAAAACACATGATTTCTATGATTTTTCTACTGTTTTTGGTCTTCTTGAGTCTCTGTTTTCCAACCAGAAAAAAAAAAAAAACACTCAACAAAATGGTAAAATCTATATAACAAATGTATGCTCATTAAATAAATACTCAGGAAAAAGATAATATAATTTCTATATAAAAATGCCTAATATTTCACATTACAGGTGAAATTTAATGAAAATTTTTGGCAAAGGACAAATTATATACCATAGATTTTTAAAAAGATTTTTTTCCCTACCAAAGAATCTTTTTGGATTTCTGTTCAACTGTGTGACTATGGGATTTGATCTGATACATGTTTCTCAACGTTGGCACTATTGAAACTTCGGGCTGTTTAATTTTTTGTTGTCTTAGCGTCCACTCTTTTTTGCCAAATGACCTAAAATCCCAGAAGGAAAAATATGGATGGAAAGGAGTACCTAGTGAGTTTACGTAAGAGTATGACAGGAAGACAAGTGGGTGATCCTGTTCATAGCATCCCTGACCTCTGCCCTTTGATGCTAGTAGCCCCTGCCATTCCTCCACATACCCTGCTCCCATTGTAGGAAACGTCTCCCAATAATGTCAAATGTCCACAGAGGGGCAAAATCACCCCTAGTTGAGAATCACTGATGCAATGCTTTGCCAAGGATAGAGAAGAAACAATTATTTATTGTGTGCCTATCATACAAAGCTGTGAATTATGAGCTATTAAATTGTAAATGTTGTGTTTGCTTTTAAGGAAGTTATGATGCACTGGGAGTTACAAAATTTACTTGCATTACCATCTAAAGAGTAGAGGATCATAAGTACAAAGTCAAAACTACATATATAATATCATATATATGCATATATATATATATAATACCACATTTATACATACATATATGTAGTCGTCCAAGGAATTATTGAGATGATCCCAGTTTTGCAAGTTTAAAAGTGAAAAGAACTGCAATGGAGGAATCAAGAGAGGCTTTATGGAATAGTTCAATTTCAGCTGCATCTTCAAATTGGGTTTAGAGATAAAACACTAGGTAAAAAACATTTGGCCCATCTCTGTAAAGGCATGGGTAATGTGATGCTAGAAAGGAAGGAGGATTGTTTAAAAAATAATTGGCGAGAAGCCTGGGTGGCTCAGTCAGTTAAGTGTCTGACTCTTGATTTTGGCTCAGCTCATGATCTCAGGGTTGTGAGATGGAGCCTTGTATGGGGCTCCGCACTGGGCATGGAGTCTGCTTGAGATTCTCTCTCCCCCTCTCCTTCTGTTCCTCCCCACCCCCCCCAAAAAAATGAATAAAAATAATTGGAAAAAGGATTCTCTTTCCATTTTTTTAAAAGAATTTATGCTTAATTCATTTGGGAAATAAAAATATTTATAATTACTAACATTCATTTTACTTTCAAATTTTATTCATACAATGTTTAAGGAGTCTGAAATAATATTTTGTAGTTTAAAATTTTAAACTGTAGAGCTTTGGGCTTAGCAGAAAGCAGGTTAACAGATCAATATGTTGGATAGTTATCAAGATAGAACATATAGTGTAAAGTCTCTGGTAGTTTGGCTTTTATTTCACATAGGTACAACTCAAAACACATCAACTATTTTTTTTTAATATTTTTAAGTAAGCCCTACACCTGATATGGGGCTGGAATTCATGACCCCAAAATCAACAGTCACATGCTCTACCAACTGAGCCAACCAAGCACCCCTACACATATCAATTCTTTTATTTTTTTAATAGATGAATTTAGAAATAAGCCCTTAAGGAAAAACAAGAAGTTTATAATACTATTATCTAGTAAATTTTGTCAAGTTTTAATAAATTTTAATACATTTACACCTTAATTTGTGTCTCTATCCTTTCCTGCTTTATTGAATTTTCAATGAACTTCAAAATATGCTTCAAATTATTTTTAAATTTGCAGATATAGTAAAGCAGGCTTTGTTTTATCTGCAATAATTAAGTAACTCAAAAGTTTATATTTTTAAAAAAGAAAAAAAGGCTGAGACTCTACTAATTTAAAATCTTTATCTGTTTTAAAGAACCAATAGGCAAAGGCAGAAACAGTACTACCTTTGAATTTAAATCTTATACAGTTGGATTAACATATATAAAATGATGCATTATACACAAACAATGAATCATGGAACACTACATCAAAAACTAATGATGTAATATATGGTGATTACCATAACATAATAAAAAAATTCATTGCTGAAAAAAAATACTGTGAACATTCTTATTATCTGCTCAGTCTCTCAATTTTAATATGGCAAAAACAACTGCAAAAAGGGGGCAAATTATATCTGTCCTTGCTAAATGCAAAACATCTACTAAAAAGAGTTGGCAGTAAGCAATAATTTTGATCAATTTACATAACAAATTCAGGGGGAGATTGGAACACGCTGACAAGCATTATCCCAATCTTATAAAATTGGATTTATGGTTCTATGTTTATTTTTTATTTGAGACTATTTCTCCTCAAAAGCTTGAGGATAGTACAATAACCTCAGAAGGTCCAGTTCATATATATGATTTCAAATACTAGTTACATGGAATGTTTGATAAAAATTTATTCAAAGACAGAACTAACATTTTAGAATATGCTGTAGAATGAAGGAGTGAATTGTACACATTACCATACATTTTTCAATAACTAAAGAATTTACCATTATTGCCAAAGAAATTTTAAACTTCAGAATAAGTGACTGCTTATGACTGTATAACTACAATTATTAAAGTACTAATTATTTAGTCAGAAAATTTAAAATTAATTTTGCTGTTGCCTAGTTTGTTTTTAATGAATGAAACACTCTCTCCAAGATTAAGAAAGTCTTGGGTATTTGATACCAAACTCATTGAGCCTCAATTATTATTTTCTAATTATAACTGAAAATTACCAACAATTTTGCTAGACATGTATAAAATGTTTCACATAAAATGCTGTCTTACTGTTGCATCTTTATTCAACATCAGCTTCCAGATGGGAACTATTTTTCATGGTTCATAAAGCCAAATCCAGCTGCTACATTTGGACCTACATAAGGAATCCACGTTTTATTGCCTTCTCAGTGCGTATAAAACAATTGCTGTTGTTTCTTTAGCCGTGGTGCAACTCACTCTTCACAGTGCAAATGAGATATCCAAAAAGAACTTTTAACGTCCTTATAGTTGATTACTTAGCAGTGCTATGGGTAATAGGATCCTGGTTTTACAACATTTTCTAGATATCTAAGCTAGCTTAAACAAAAACAATCTTCAACGGTAACCATAGATTGAGAGAATTACCAAAAGTGTTCATACAATTTCTTATTAAAACCCACAAAGGTTATTAAATACTTCTGTAATCTTAGCTTTATTAAGAGACAGGAAGGGCACAGTTTCCTTTACCTCCTCACTCAGCTAATCTGGTTCTTTGATGGTCATGCCTTTGGAATAACCATGGGGTTTCCACCAGAGCATATTCTTCTTACAGCTAAATGGAATTAACCCTGTCAAGCCTCAGAAAGAAAGAAAGAAAGAAAGAAAGAAAGAAAGAAAGAAAGAAAGAAAGAAAGAAAGAAAGAAAAGAAAAGAAAAGAAAGGGAGAGAGAAAAGAATGCATTTCATTGTTAGAATAGAAATACATTTGGAACTTTATTGTGAGTGAGTAGCAGTTGTATTAAAATACAGTCAATTTGGGCTCAGGACATTTTTAGTAGGGCAACCAGTGACAAAGAAACATCAATTTCAGAAAATGAATTACTCAGTTTGCAAATTTACCTATGCTATGCTTACTTACTATCTATCGATGTCAAACATTTGCTATCTTCTCAATTATGTTCATTAAATACTTTTTAGATTTTGAATTAACATCCACTACTCTTTTCAGCCAAAAGACCTAAAATCCCAGAAAAAAAAAAAAAAAGAAGAAGAAGAAGAAGATGGAAAAGTGAGTTAATGTAAGAGTATGAGAGGGAGGCAAGTTTTCTATGAATTGGGAAGCACAGACTCTAGTAAACCGCTGGATAATCCCCGTCCTGCTGAATGGTTGCCCCAGAGTTCTGATACAGCACCAAAGCCTCTTGCGCATACTGAAACAAAGCTTACTTCGAGCCGAATTCAGAGCCTAAAGCCACCATACTGCTCCCTGACAACCTCCATTTGCACTGTCTCTGTATTTTTGTTTTCTGCTGTTTATATTTACTTGTTCCCAAAGCCACAATAACTACAAAACAAATACTTGTTATGCAATGCTTTGTATCGATGCAGGTAAAGTGCTCTGCTCCTTTTTTTACTTGTACATAGCTTGTGCAAATAGGTTTTTAATATATTCTGAGATTAATCTGGTAATTATAAACCAGTTTAGAAACACTCGCTAAACAACAGGTCATATAGTCACCATTTCTATTCCAGAATAGTTCTGTTTTGACCCTTGAGCAAAGATGAGCAAATGTGTATTCAAAAAGAAATGTATTTGAATTGTCCACTTCCTTTGCCTTGTCAGGTCCCAATTGATATTCTGTTTGGATTTTTACTGCAATCTTTTTGACCTTTGGCAAGGGATTGTGCTGACTTATCTGATTTAAATGTTTGCAACAAGCTTTTAAGTTATTTTTTTAAATTGGGCTAAATAGAATGTAGGTGATTTCAGGAAGCTATTTCTATTTTTAAGTCAATTCTATTCATTCTTCATAAAAATAGGATTATACCCATTGTGGCTGCATAAATACATAGCCTGTAGAAGTGTTTGTAGTTTCTCTAGTACAAGAATGTCACCAAAATCCTCTAATGTAATCTGACAGAGGTAACAGAGTAACTTTTTATAAAAGGAAAACAAATAAAGATTAACTTAAATGTAATCATATGTAAAATTCAAAAATAGAAAAATGGACTTTAAGCTTTTTATTATTTAAGGGTAATATAAGCACAAGGATAACTGGATGGTGAATGTATTACATATCATTTTAAAACTTTGTACTCAAAAGAAATTTTGGAAAGCAAAAAGAAAATAATATTCCTTCTATTAAGTTGAGATATAGATTCTTTTAGGCTTCATCTTTCTACTTATACTATAATTAGATTATTTAAAACTAGAAAACATATAATTGAATGTTAAGCAGAAAATATTATGGCACAATGTTAAATTATTTCATGACTACAACACATATATAAGCTTTGAGAATCTATCTAGTTATCAGGATATACATGTCTTCTCTTTCCTTTTAGATATTTCTCCTTTTTTACTCCTTTGTTTAGGGAATCTCTCAAAATCCAGTATAGGTTGACATAAATTAAAAAATTCACCATGTAGCTTTCCAGAAGTGAATGTTCAGTCCTGGAGACCCAAGACAAAAAGAAACATACATAATAATTAAAACAATACTGTAATATACAATTTTAGCTTCTATTGAGCTAGGAAACCACAAGCTTATTTTCAGATTCTCCTCTTTTCTAATCTATCATGGACAGCTTCATTTCTAGTCTTATAACAGAGTCCCAAAACACCAGTATGAAAGGTGGAAACTATTAAAAGACAGGTGTGAATTTATAGCCCAAAAGAATGTAAAAATATCAATAGGCAAAGTACTGTATGTCATCCCATTTCATTAGGTTTATAGC
Organism: Eumetopias jubatus; assembly: GCF_037043125.1. Classification (NCBI taxonomy): domain Eukaryota; kingdom Metazoa; phylum Chordata; class Mammalia; order Carnivora; family Otariidae; genus Eumetopias; species Eumetopias jubatus. Next base: position 113,690,635 of record NW_028274807.1, read on the forward strand.
TTTAACCAACATATATGGCAACTACTTATTTTACTGAAATGACTAATGTTTGCTAATTCCAGAAAGATTACAGCAACCAGGAGATATTTTAAGCCACAGTTTTAGTAATTCCTTCTTAAATGTTTTAAGACCAAAAGAGAACGTTTTACTAATTGTCTTTTAAGTGGAAATGGCGATCAGTCAGGGCAAAAGAATGAAAAATAAGTCAGCTAATAGAATATTAAAAAGTGATCCCAGGGGCACCTGTGTGGCTCAGTTAGTTGAATGGTTGAACGTCTGACTCTTGATTTCCACTCAGGTGGTGATCTCATGGGTCGTGATCTCAGGGTTGTGAGATTGACCCCCCCCCCAACTTGGGGCCCCGTGCTCAGGGAGAGTCTGCTTGAGATTCTCACTCTCCATCTCCCTCTGCCTCTCCCATGTCCCCATCCAGGGCGCACATGTGTGTGTGCACTCTCTCTCATAAATAAAATAAATCTTAAAAAAAAAAAAAAGGCAATCCCATACTTCCAAAGTGAGACTTAGAAAAATGACAGAAGCCCTGTTAAAGAATTGTTATTCCTCTTGAAGTTATTTGCAGTTGTATTGTATTATTCACATGAAGATTTACAGCATGATGCTGTACTCATCTTTTAGTACCAAAGGGGGAAAATACTGTGAAACAAGGGTAGACCAATGGTTTTCAGCTGGGGTCAATTTTGCCACCCCCCCCCCCCCCCCCCGCCGCAGAAGACATTTGGCAATGTCTGAAGACACTTTTGGTTATCACAAGGAGGGTAGGATGAGGTGCTACGGGCATCTGGTAGAGGCTGCTAAACATCCTACAGTGTACAGGATGTTCCTCCACCATACAGAATTATCTGGCCCGAAACATCAATAGCATCAAGGTTGGAAGACTAAAATAAAACAAATAAAAACAGGACAAAACAAAAGGATTTTACGATTGAGATTTTTTTCTATTGTTTCCCTCCTTCCTGGATAACAATTAATAAAACACATGATAAAACAACTGTCATCATTATTGCCTTCCTGATTTTACTGATGCTTCTAATTTTCCCTTTAAAAAATTTTTCAAAGTTCCAAACTGTTCTCGCAGATATCACTTTCGTTTGGAGTGTTGTCTTTTTCTCTTGTTACTTTAAATCTCAGATGCTACTTTTTTTCTCTATCCTTAGGACCAGACCCTCTTGGAGGCAAAACCAGAACTTTTCTGGGCTTAGCCCGTGGAATAATTTGTACTTTTAAAATGGAAGAAGGAAGAAAGGGAGAAGCCAGGAGCCAGTCTCTTCTCCCTAGAAACTGTCTGGTAAAGTATTTTTACAAGGATGTCCCCAGTGCAATTGAGGAAGCAAGATGAAAATGTAGAAAATTCTAAACTCATATGAACTTTGTTTTCTTTCATTAAAAAATGAAAACAGGAAACACATTAATCTTCCAGCCCCACACTTCCCAAAATATATTCCTTAACAATAGCTCCTCAGGAGAAGGACTCAGTGGTCAGATAATATTAGCAAACATACTACTGCCATCCTTCGAGATTCTCAGTACACATTAATATATTAAAGATTCTGAGAAGTGGTACAATAAAATCTTTATTTTGGAGTATTAATTAATCTAGTGTCTCTCAAACCTGACCAGAGGAATATTTTCATTGTTGTTGGTTTTATTATCTACATTACACCTGTTAACATTTAGGAAACACTAACCCAGTTTTTCTAACGTAGAATAAAAAATCATTCCCTTTCCTCTCATTTTAAAGAGCATATAAGCTTGCATATTTACATATATCATAAAACACTATCTTTTTAAGATAATAAAGAATAACTCTGAATGTTCAAAAGCTAGCTAGCTAATGCTGCGTGCACTAATTACTAAAGATGTTCAAGAAGTTAAAATCCATCAGGTAATACAGAACACTCTCCAATTAAAAACATTATTCCCAGCCAAAGCCAGAAAGACTTTCAAAAGCCATCTCATTTTGTGCTCACATGAGCCTGTCCAAGGAACATACAAACCTCCATGATCAAAATTATTTCTTTCAGTTAATATTTCTGTCAAGGAAATGATTTTATCGCTGTATAGCATGTAAAACTTAAATATTGCATATTCATAAACAGTATGTGTTTATTCTTTTCATTTCATTTTTAAAAATTAATCACACTTCTCTATCATTCTTACACTCTATATTAAGTATGTCCATTTGGTCTGCTTCTGAGTGAAAATAAGGATTAGTAGAGTAATAATAACAAAAAGCATGGCCCCACCTGTTTTATATGTAGTGGTTCCCTGCCAACAATCCCGAGCAGTAAGCACAATCGTTATTCCCATTAGAGAGCCAAGATTCAAGCTAATGGCATACTTTTAACTACCGTGATAGATTTAAGTGGAATAAGCATTTTGCATTTAGCAAACCCTTTACAAACATCATCTCCATTGTTTCTCATGAAAGCAATATTTGAAGGTAGGTATTACTCCTCTAGTTTTCCATATGGAGAAATGGAGGAAAATAAGTAACTCGCCCAAGATCACAAAGCCAGAAGATGAATCCAAAACGAGCATTATCTGGGCCGTTTCTGTAAGCGATGCTGCTGTGGCCTTTCGGGTCTTCTGGGAAGCTCTTCAGGCAAGCTCCCAGCACTCCCGGGGGGCAGCTGGGAAGCACTCGCTAAACTCTGAGCTGCTCATCCTTTGTGGGTTAGCTTGGCGAAGACATGAGAAGAGACAGTTGAGAATTACAATTATTTGGATGCCTGGAAATACTCAGCAGGTAAAACCAACCTGTACAAATAATGTATTTATTAAGTAGAATAAAGTCCTCCCGCATTTCTAGCTGCAGTTACCTTGCATAAATTAACTTTGCTTAACCTTCTTCCAATGTTCACTGCTATTTAGCAATGTGTCATTTCTGTGCAGCTGTAATAATAATAGTAGTATTAAAAAGAATAATGAGGAAAAAGGAAGATAAGGAAATAGATATAAAAATGTTAAGTATTTTCCATTGATTTTATATTAAAAGAACAATATTTGTCTATTTAATCTCTGGAAGATGTATTTTCAGTAATTAGCTTCCTAGACCTGGTACAGGTGCAGGAAAAAGAAACAAATGGGATTTTTTTTATAGTTTTAGCATTTTGTGTAAGAAGCATTACAAAATGCTGAAGGAACTCTAACAGGAGATTTTTTCTTACCTTAATCTAATTTCTCATAGAAATGTTACACTAGAAAAATATAACATATATTGGTTTACTTCTAAGCTTCCTCCTCCTATAATATTTTGTTACCATAAATATTATATATAATTATAAAACCTAGAAAATAAGATGTTTATACCTAAACCTGAATAAAGTAAACTGATTCAACACACAAAATTTTCCTACCTTTATATAAACTAGTTATGAATATTTTAAATTCCAGCACCCACTTGCATTCTGAACTCAACCTGTCAATGTGCTCAGCTCCTTCCATATGTATTTATCACAACTGTTGTATAAATTATTTTATCATTAATGAAATGAGAAAATCCCCAGTAGTCCCTCAACTATGGCTAAATTATTTTCTGAGGCTTAGGGTAACAATAACATACTAATAGGTACCATTTAGTTAATGTTTACTTTTTGCTAGGCACTTCATTAATTTTGTTCACTCCTCACAATTCCACTGGAAAATGTTTTATCATTATTATTATTAATGTCATTATTAATATTAATGAGAAAGCTGAGGCTCCAGTCATGCAGCCATCAGAGATGGAACTAGGAAGGATAGCTGAGCATCTCAACCTCAGTGCTAGAGTTTTTAACCACGTTATACTACACCCTGGAAGCACCAAGCAAGGCCTTGACCTTGGTATTTTCCTCATTTACATTTCCCTCTTTGTGCTGTCAGAGCAGATCGGTTTGCCAGGGAAGTTTTAGAACTCACCAGACTTCCTGGAAGAACTTCAGACTAGGGATGCCTCGAGACCATGCCATATCAAACCTAGCTCCCCAGAGTCACTCCAGTTTAAAGCCACATCCTAGAGCTTCCCAGGAGCTGTCTTACAGGGGAAGGAAACCATTAGTCAGTCACCTGAACATCTGTAACATTGAACAGCTATTTCAAGAGCCAAAGATTTGCCCAGTATGTTTTAGGCGCTCTCTTGGGAACAGAAGGTCACCCCACTGGCTTATAAAGTTGAAAACAAGCTCTTAGTCAAGTGATGGATGTGGCATCATTGCACAAGATGTTTCCTGAGTAATGTCATCCTGTTCTTGGATACCTTAGAACAAATTCTGGGACTCAGGCTAGCAAGCAATCTGAATATTGACTATATTCATGCTGAACAGCAAAAGTTTAAGGTGAATTGAATATATATCCTAAAGTCATAAACTGGAAACTTTCTTCAATGATCATACTTTTCAGTGAACTTAAGAAGAAAAGGAAGGCTAAAAAGAATGAGAAGTGGAAGGGAGGAAGGAAGGAAGGAAGGAAGAGGGGAGGGAGGGAGGCAAGAAAGGAGGGAGGGCGAAAACAGTCACTTGAAAAACTTTAAAAATTCAAGTCCCACGATCCTACTATAGAATCAGCTTGTATTTTTGCTATTCCTCACATGAACTGGAAATTTTGTCTAGTCCTGACACATTCCTGGGGTGCATAATATGTAAATGTGACCCATGAGATAAGGTGCACTATCAGATAATAGATGTGATTAGTTTTTTTTAAGATGACATTGTAGTGATTTATGTGAATCTGTTTTAATGCATTTATAGAAGCTTTGTAAATCTAATTTAGATACGTGAACTGAATTTTTACTTTTATATGATGACACTATTAAAAAAGTATATTTTTCTTATAACTAAATAAAATATGTGTGAGGGTGTAGAGATGTGTGTTTTCTACACACAGTTTCTATCCTTTTATATGTTGTAAAACTCTGTAAGTTTGTTTTGGCCCATATTCAACACACATGAAGGTGTATGTCTAAAATATACGTAATTAAATGTTTGTATGCTAAATTTATATTTTTAAATAAAAGGGGTTATTATTTAATCAGAATCAATTTTCATAGTCTCATAAAGTAAAAAATGGCTCCCTTGAGTATCCTGTTATGTAATAGGTATAAAAAAATCACTTGTTTAATTAATTAATATACCATAAATTTATCTTTTCGCGTATCATGTTTAACTGTCAGAAAATACCTGGTCACTAACTGAGTTGAATGTGATCTCAGATACTTAAAATTACTGCCTCTCTCTTCCCTTTCCACGAACTAAGAATCAGGATGCCTATTATGATGAAAACAGTTTTTTTGTAGATGGGGCTTTTAATTTTTATGAGAAAATATAGGTATTATACTAAAGAATTATTAATACACAATTTTATACTTTAAATCCTCATTCATAAAAATTAAATGTTATTTTTAGAGGCTAATAATTTATTTGTTTTTAAAGTTAAATATTAAACCTCTAAGAAAACACCCTGTGTAGTAAACCTGAAGAGTGTGAGTCTGGAAGAGAAATATGAAGGGCAGGCAGGGAAGCGAGTTCACAAAGGGCCTGACAGGCCAGAGTCAAGAGTGTGGATTTTTATTCTAAATACAGGCAGAGGCCATAGAATGGCCTTTATTTTTTTAAGTCATGTTTATTAAGATATAATTTACCTCATATGTATCTAATTTGGGGTAGAAGCTCCTCACAGACTCTCTAGTACACATGTACAATTCTCAGAGTTAAACGGAGGCACTTTATGAGGATTGATTTATTCTCTTGTTTTTTTCTAAAGGAGACTTAATGTGTTCTGTGAAATTGGGTCTCCCAATTATATACATATGAACATATGTATATAATTATTATAAACAATAAATATAAGTATTATATGTAATAAATTTTATTACATTCATATATGTGATATCTATATGAATGTAATTAAATTCACCCTTTCCGTGCACATAACAGTTTGATGATTATAGACAAATATATAAAGTTGTATAACTACCACAATCAAGAAATAGATCATTTCTGTCACCCCAAAGTGTTCCTTCATGTCCTCCACCCCCTAGCAACCACTGATTGTATTTTTGTCCCCATAGTTTTTCCAGGATGTCATTTAATGGAATCATGTAGCCTTTTGTGTCTTGCTTCTTTCACTTAGCATAATGCTTTTGAGATGCATCCACGTTGTTATGTGTATCAGTTGTTCATTATTGCTGAAAGAATTCCATTGTATGAATGCACTATTTGTTTATCCATTCACTGGTTGATGAACATTTGGGTTGTTTCCAGTTTGGGCCATTATGAACAAAGCTATAGAAGCTTTTAAAGAAGGAGTGACATGATCTGACATAAACTTAAAAAAAAAATCTTTCTGGCTCCTGTACAAAGAATACATTTTAGTAGGATGCCAGAGGCAGGGAAGCCAGCACAGTAGCCCAGGTGACAGAAGAAGGTACTGGCTCAAGTGGAGGTATAGAGAAATCAATGGAATCACAATACTTACTTTGAAAGGACAGTGTAGAGCATTTGTGGTAATGAAAATTGGGAAAAATCAAAGCTGTTTCCTTAGTTTTTGTCTGGAGCAACTAGATTATTGTGCATCTCTTCATTTCCAATTACCTATCTCCATATCACTTTAACCTAACAACTCCATGGGTATCAGATAGTGAAATTAAATTTTGGACATAAAAGTTTTGAAAACATAGAATTTTCTATGAAATTGTCCATCTATCATCCAGTCTATAAAAATAAATCTTTTGGGCGCCTGGGTGGCTCAGTTGGTTAAGCGACTGCCTTCGGCTCAGGTCATGATCCTGGAGTACTGGGATCGAGTCCCACATCGGGCTCCCTGCTCAGCGGGGAGCCTACTTCTCCCTCTAACCCTCCCCCCTCTCATGTACTCATTCTCACTCTCTCTAAATAAATAAATAAATCTTAAAAAAATAAAAAAAAATAAATAAAAATAAAAAGAAATCTTTTGTGACAGGTAACTTCTAGAGTTTTGTACTGAGTCCCTACACTGTCTTTCAACAACAAAAAAAAATTAATTTCTCTTCAGAGTTACACGTGGAACACTAAGATCAGATAATTTGGGGAATTTTAAAGCTTGTCACACCCCCTTTTGATCTCAATATTAATTTAAGAAAAATATTAGAACTGTGAGAGCCTTGCTTACAGTGGGATGCCTGAGGCAGCACGTCATCCTGAGAGAGATTATTCCCAAGGTAGTTCCAATTCCATTGAATGAACAAGTGCCTCCCTAGAAAAACTAAGAGATAAACACTTCCTTATAAAGTGCCTCCCTTTAACTCTGAGAATTGTACACTTGTACTGCACAGTCTATGAGGAGCTTCTACCCAAAATCTTCTACTTCTAATTAATAGAGTTTACAGACTGGATTATTTTTACTCTGTACTCAGTAATTATGGAAGTTGAACCAATTAAGTAGAGAAACACATTTTGGCTTTTCTAATATCTGATACACATAACCATGTAAAAGTGAGATTGTTTCCTCAAGTCACCTACATTTATATATAGACCAGCTCTTCAACTTTTTGCTGCATATAATAGAGTCTGTGTGCTTAAACTTTTAGAAAGCATTTGGGTGAGTTCTAGTTTCTCTGTACCTAGAGACATATAAACATAAAATAAATTACCAGCAGTGAGGACTGACCTTTGCCTCCGTCATCCCATGGGGAGATAAAAATATCCTTTTACTTAATTTTGAACCTATTTTTATATTTCTGAAAAGACAATTCTAACGATTCATAGTTCTCCTGATTTTCAGGTTACAGATTTTTTTTTGTCTGCACCTCTCTTCTGCCTTTTTCTATATTAACAAAAGAATCCATAAATTGAAAAGCACATGATGATATTTGGTGAGCCTTCATAGCTTCACAGTGCAGGAGCCTCTTTTTCAGTTACAGAGTGTATGTGTGTGAATGATGTATTAGAACATACACATTTATCAGTCAATATTATGATCTGCTGTGTGAACATATATAAATGTGTGAATATCAGTGATCATTAGCATCAGATTCATAAAATATCTATTTAGCTGCTTATTTTGAAGATTATAGGCCTATGTCAGATTTTTAAAAGGAATACTATTGCTAGATTTTTGCACATGTATGCAATTTTCTCAAGTTTTGCATTTCTAATCCATTTTGCCTAACTCAGAACTACAATACTGAAATAGACTAATTCTTACAATAAAAATAAAACTCCACTGAGCTTTTGGAATAAAAAAATAATAATAACCACTATTTGTTTGTTGTTTTCCTCTGTTCTTGACATTGTTTTTTTCTTTTTTTAAATTTTATTTTATTATGTTATGTTAGTCACCATATGTTACATCATTAGTTTTTTTTTGATGTAGTGTTCCATGATTCACTGTTTGCATAAAACTCCCAGTGCTCCATGCAGTACATGCCCTCTTTAATACCCATCACCAGGCTAACCCATCCCCCCACCCCACCCCCCTCTAGAACCCTCAGTTTGTTTCTCAGAGTCCATAGTCATTCATGGTTCGTCTCCCCCAAAGTGCATTTTTTTAGTAAGGAGACTATACCATAATGACTATAAGTTGGTTCAAAATCGATAGTATCCACAACTTTGCAAATATCTATACACAATGATGAGTACATATGTACGCATACACATCAAATATGTATATACTGTCCCAAATTTTACCAAGATACATATCCCTGACATTTTGCATCCTTTCCTCACCAAACATTCAAAAGACTATCCCACTACCATTTAACAACACACATGCATCACATATATATATATACACACACACACACATATATGGCAGCCACTTTATATATAAACATTTTATATATACATTTATATATAATATTGTATATTATACAAAATATATATACATTATATATATACATATATGTGGCAGTCATTTTATAACTTTTTAATTTGGAATTTTATACTATTTGTATTACATATCATATATATCATAAATATCACTCAGCACACACATTTTAAGCTATGACAAGCTTGATGAATTCAGGCATTTTTTCATTCTCTCTGAGTTTCAATCACTTATCTGTGAAGTGGGTGTGTAACACCTGCCTCCTAGGGTAATTGTCAGAATTTGCTAGGACAGTGTAGCTTGTGGCTACTAGCTGACATTAGAGGCGCATAAACGGTAGCTATTTCCACCAGCAACAGTGGCGTTGTCATTGCTAATCAAACTCCGCGGCCGTGTTTGTTGCCAACAATGAGCTCAAGTCAGCCAGCTGGGTGGCTGGAATTCGGAATTCAGCTCTCCACAATATTTCACTCTCAGAACATCAGCATATGAGTGAAATTTTCCTATGTAACAGTTCTGAACATTTTATTGAACTACAGTAGAATCCCTTTATCGCACACTTATATTAAATCATATTTGATTTGCTTCTAGACTTGTTGTAGGGCCACGGAAATACAAAGATACATGAAACAAAGGCCTCCGTCAAAGAGGAAAATCTTGAAAGGAAAATACATTGGTAGACAACTAATGATAATGCAAGGCAGAGTATACTAAGAGAAATATGCACAAATTATTATGACCGGGGAAGAAGTGACAATGTTTGAAGAAAAATGGCTAGGACAGGCTCTATAGGGCTTTATATCCAAACCTTTGTAATAAATTATTTTGTAATATTGATTTATTGTGTTCTGTATGTTATATTTGGGAAAAATCTATATCCTATATATATTCTACACATGTGCACAGGCCTTTCTAAATGCTTTGTGCCTTCCATACAAGTAGGGAAGATTTTTCTCCATTTTATGCTAGACATTGTGCAAGGGGGATGGAAATACAAAGGCATATTAACAAATACATGGGTATATTAATGCAGCTAGCATATGTGCTTACTGATACATATATCAACATGAAAACTTTCTCAGAGAAGCCTGCCTGGCCAATCTAATTGTATCTTTCATACTCTCTAATTAGCCCACACTTTGTTCTTCATAGAACTTAACACTAAACTGAACTTAAATAATTACATTCTTAGTTTTTCTTCCTCCTTCCCTCCCTCCTTTCCTCTCTCTCTTTCGTTCTTTCCTTCTTTCTTTCTGTGTGTGTTTTCCAAACTAGAATGTAAACTTTAGGAAGCCAGGCACCTCTCAGGCTTCCCAACTATGTCCTCAGTGCTGAGAATCCTGCCTGACACATAATTGGCACCTATGAAATCTGTCCTAAGTGGGTAAGCAATGAATGCACACAGAAATACATACATGTATTAGCCCCCATAATCCCACAAGCACTAGCCTCATTCTTACAAGCCATTAAAGTTTGGAGTTTATTGGGTTTCCAGGAAAACTTATGAATTATGTTGCCAAGCATAAATGACTCAAAAATACATAACCACATGAGTTTCATTAATTCTACTGACAAACATAAATGAATCTTGTCTCCTATCTATCATGTTTCTCACATGTATTTTTTTCTATCTGTAAAAACAGTTGTATTATTAAAGCTACAACAAATACATCAATGGTTTATGAAACTTGCATGTGGATATGAGAATATTTCTTAAACTTTACCTCACAACTAAATATCTGAATTGATATTTTGTTTAGTGGCAGAAAAAATCCAGCTGAACTGAAACTATAATCGCATATTTACCCATATCTTAATTATACTGCAATAATATCAAAGCCTATAACATGAGTAGAATTTTTATCACGTCTCTGGTTTAGCTACATTTTTTCTCACCCAACCCCCAGGAAAATATTCATGAGGTAAAACTGGCAATACAAAAATAATTATTTGAAAAACATTATATGAGGTGAGTTGTTGCTTCTCTACTGGATGCCAGTTTAAATTGAGCTAATTTGTTTTACCAGTAGCTTAAGAAAACCCCAGCACAGCGGCACGACAATTATATCCAGGTGCAAGGACTTAATTCAACAAATTCTAGGTGGATCCTTCCAGTCTGCACGGTGGGCCCCATTCTCAGCTGTGGCTAAGAACAGATGCCTTGAAAAGCCTCTGTAAACATGATCCAGCCAGTCTTTGAATAGAGATGTTGAAATGTTTCCAAAAAAAAAAAAAAATGACTGTGATATTCTTATGACCATAATTCCAATGTACACATCATTGAAGAAAATGACATGGTAGGAATTATTTTATATCTGTGAACAAAATAAGAAAATTTATTCCTCTGGATTATTTTTTTCTATACAAGGTATATATACATTTAAGATTATAAATGTTCCATATAGATTTTAAGAGAATTTATAACTGTAACTATATATATATGGGGGAGAGAGAGAGAGAGAGAAACTAAAACCATTAACAACCAATATACACATTGCAAGTAGTTTCTGAAAGAACTTTAGTGATGCTCCAGACTAGAAAAGTGTGGAATGTCAGATGAAGAAAATTAGCCTCTGAAGGATAAATATGCTTGCCCAAGTTCATGGAGCAGCTTATCTAGAGACAAGACTATAGTGTAATTGCCCATAACCTCCCTTTTTTAAATTCATGATTTTTTTAATTAAATAAATTTCAGGCTCTTGGCTTATTAACTTTTTAAATAACTTTCTTTAAATTATATTAGCAAAATAAACAAAACCTTTCATGATTTCAGGGTTAGAAATAAATAGCCAAGTAATGAGTATTTTATTTTTCCAGCATACTTCTAGATAATAGTTTTCTCAGAATCTCTTCTTTGTTTTTTCACTAATTACTAAGTTAGAACAGGAAACAATTTCTAACTTCATATTGTAGCAAACTGCTTTATTTAAATTACTAAAACACAGATGTGCAGACATGCACTAGATTTGGATATATTTATACTTTAGTGCTAATTATTAGTATGGTAAGACTAGCAGGTAAGTATTCTCCATGTGCATCTCTATAACCTTCAGTTTGTCAGTGTTACTAAGTCTAAATATATTAACAGATGACTACCAAGATTATTCCAGATTGGGAATTATATCATAAGAGAGAGCTATTTCGGCTACTCTGTGTTAACTCCGACCAAGAGTTTTCTAGCAGTCAGGATTTTTTAAAACAAATTTTTCTTTAAAACTTCTGATAATGTCCACATTATTTTTATTTTAAAATATTTTATTTTTATTATGTTTTTATTTTTGTTATTAAAATAAAGCCACAAAGCTTTATTTTATTAAGAATAATCTGTAAACATTAACAATACTAATTAGAGGTAAGCCAGACAATTTGAATTAAACCATTAGGTAGTGCTTATTCAGATGTAATGTGAATAGTCTGGACATTTTGAAAAACATCCAAATGGGACACAAATAAAAAACTGTCAAAAATCTAAACCAAGTTCAGTCAGGCGTACAACACCAGTTCCCATGAACTGAAAGAAAAAATTAAAAGCAGTCAGAGGTCCTGAAAATTCTTAAAGCTAGATAACAACTTTTCTCATCTTTTGCTGGTGGATCCTAAAGATTTAACAGATAGGCCGAAATCTCCATGGCAGAGATTTTAGATAATTTTAGATAATAATCTAGCAATTTATATCCTCATTATGCCCAATTTCCTCATATGTAAAAAAAAAGCAATTTGGATGTGATATTCAACTTAAAACAGCAAGATCATAATTCCACCATGGTATCCCTATCCAAATAATAAACCTTAACTCAAAAGAATCAAGCCTTAATTGCTTCATTGTAAAACATTTAAGTTGTCATATAGAAAGCCAACTTCCTATTTGAGGGAGAAAAGATATTTGACACTGAGAATAATTTAAAACAACATAGCAACATACAGAATATTCAAAAGCAAAGAAAGGTATGTTGACAATCATTTTTTTCTTTCAACAAATATTTCTTGAACATTAATACATGCTAAGAGTCATGGTACAACAATATATAAAAACTTAAGTCTGATCTTGCAGGAACCCAAATTTTCATAAGGAACAAAACACTATTATAAACAAAATCATTACACTTCATTAAATATTTTAATTAAAAATAATTTATCTAAATATTATTTTTAAGTTTATTTGAAAGTAGTGTGTACATTTAAGCTAGGTTATCTAGGTTTAGATGCTGGTGTCATTTTTTTTTTTACTCAGGCAAACAAAAATTCATGATTCTATTTCATATCCTAGTATTTGATGAGGCCTGAGAATCAAAGACGAGAATATTTGATTCATCAACCGAACTCCAATTAAAATCACCTAAAAAATCTTAATAAGATATTTTCACAAGAGAATTTAACCAGAGATAAGAGAAATAATTCCCAATATCCTGGGATCCTTATTACAAAACTTATAGAACATTAAAGCTGATGAGTGTCCTTGGAGATGATCTAGTACAAAGTTCCCATTTCTCAGGTCAGAAAACCAAGGCCAAAGACAATGAGTGACTTGCCAGCTAATTAGTGACACAGACCTAGGACTCAAGTCTCTTGTATCCTAGTCTGGAGAACCCCAACATTGTACTATGCTAATCCTCAGCTAAGGTTTATTATTATTTTTCCATATGCAAAATATATACACCGAAGGAGTTTCAAACTGCTCAACTTTACAAAATCAAGTTGTGTTGTTGGAAAACTACATGAACATCTACCACCACCCTCTATCCCAAGTTATAGTGGGCAGCGTTTTAGGAAATTTACTCTTTATTTTGATAAACCCATTAAATAAATGAAGTTTGAATACTTCTTGAAGTCAGTGAAAATTATTTTGCCTATGTTAAGATAAATGTGCTATAAATATCTAAAAGTCATACCTGAGAGTAAACATGATAGGTATCCTATTCTTCACACTTTTACCTCTGCCTCCCACTGAGTGAAGCTGTGCAACATTAGCAAAAGTAAAAGTCTCCTGTAACTTAAATGAAACTGATGGAGATTATGATAAAACATAGAATATCATTTCTCTATTGAGTTGTTAATATGATTTTTAGCACAGTTTAATAATACAGTTTAATTTTAGCTTCAAAGAACATTGTTTTTAATTTCAATTTTTTTCTGCTTATACTTTACAATAGATAATTACAAGTGTAATCATTATTGGTCATTGGCCATTAATTTGTTTCAGCGTATGTACCTCAGTGGGCAGTAATTACTGCACAGCCTTCAATAAGATATCATTAACAAAATGAGAAGACCACAGAAAATATGTTAATTACTGTAAGTGCTCCATTGGTTCCTCCCTGGAATAAACAAGTCGAACAATTAAGATCACACTTACTTTTTGCCAGATTATATTATGCAGTGCAAAAAGAAGGGGAAAAAAGACATTGCTACATAATTTGAAGAAAAGCTATTTGAGGGAATTAATATTATTTTCCCTTTAAATTCAAGGCAGCAAATCTAATGACCCAATGACAGAAAGCAGTTCTTGTACCAAGCAGCAATTTCATAAAAGCTCATTGTTAATAATGAAGGAAAAAATTAATTGGCTACTGTATCTTATTACAATGAGAAATATCACAAAATTATGTAAATGTTTTAATATTTTTAAACTATTGTAGAGCAAGTTAAATTGATTTCCTATTAGTCCATGTATAAATAGACTGGGGGAATGCTTTAAAGGCTCCAATTAAGAACTTAAAACAAACCAAACTCACTTAGATCATAATTGGTTTTGGTGGCCAGTGTAGAGTTCCAAGTATTTCTTAGTACGGTATTTACAGTATGTTCTAACCTGAAAGCGTAATCAAAATATCTGTCCATTCAATTCTCTTTGGCTTTTAATCTTCATTCTTCCAGTTCATCACTCAGAACGTTTTAAGCATGTTAGTCTTTCCTAAGCATTATGTTTTGTGCATCTTCAGATATACATATATACATACATATGTTTCCCATTGCTGTTCATTTAGGCTTTCCCTGCAACCGGGTTTGCCATGCATCTCAGATCCAAACCCCGCAGCTGTTCCTGCCTTTCTTTTATTGTCCTAAGCAAGGCACATCTCATTTCACCCTCATTCTTCCGCAGTATCAGGCCTTTCCAATCTCCCTTCCAACTGCTCCAGCTGTACCTTTTACAGCCCAGCTGTTGGGAGCCTTTTATAGAGAACCTCCCTCTTCCTGACCTCAGGCAACTCCAACCCTCAATTGCTGATTATCCAGTCTTTTTTGATGTTCTTTCAGGCCAGTTCAAGTCCTTCAAATCCCCCTTGTCCTATAAGCCATGTCGAGTCTATTTGGACTTGATTGCAATCACTTCTAAAACTATAAGATCGACTAGAAACAAAACTTCTCATACAACATCATAATCATTAATATTTATGCAGTATAAATTTTTCCTAAGTGTAGGATGTATATACATTAATAAGATTTGCAAATAGTATTGTCTGGAATAGTAACATCAATAATAACTGAAGTCAAAAGATGATAAGCTAAATGGACCACCATGGTTCATGACAAACTGCCTTCCAGTACTCTTTAGAGTACTTACTCAGAAACTTGAATAGCGAGATGTTTCTTTTTGAATGATCTGAAGAGTCTTTTAGCAATAGTGATAACTCAGAAGCTTTCAAAACTAACAAATTATCAAGTGCTTCAAAATACAACTAGCATCAGTGCAAATTAAAACAATCTGATCTCTGATCTCTTTCAGGACTCTTTCTTATGTTCCCAGAGAACCCAGAACTTCCCTCTATAAGAATACTTATTATTTTGCACAAATAATGAATCATGGAACACTACATCAAAATCTAATGATGTAATGTATGGTGATTAACATAACAATAAAAAATTTAAAGGAAAAAAAAGAATACTTATTATTTTGAATTGCAGTTCTCTGTTTGATTGTCTCCCCCAGCGGACTATAAAGTCTTAAATAAAGTGGACTATGTATCTCATACACAACATAGGCTTGATAATTAATTGAGTAAATGGCCTCAGGTAAGTAAAAAAAAAAAGTTTTTGAAGGTAACAAAGTAGTTGTGAGACAAGTTTAGACTTTAAGGATTTCTAGATACTTTAAAAAGAATATGGAGTCATTTTTCATGTGATTAATTTGTTGTTGTTATTTATAATTATATTTCTACTCCAAGCATATTTGCCTATTAGTTTTGAAAACTACTGTATTATCCTTTGAACTTTGACAGGGCCATTCTGAGTATTTAGAGAATAGAGTATCCATCTGAAAAGTTTCAGATTTCTACACAACATATATAAATTTATCTGTTCATAGAAGTGTTTATATATTATGGTGCACAAATACCTACTAACAACTCAGGTATCTAATAACAAAGACTGTATTTCTACTTTGTGGAAATAACATTTCTATAGACACTACATCTCAGGAAGACACAAGTTCTTACTTTCACTAAAAATTTATCTTACAATAGGGGTGCCTGGGTGGCTCAGTTGGTTAAGCGACTGCCTTCGGCTCAGGTCATGATCCCAGGGTCCTGGGATCATGCCCCACATCGGGCTCCCTGCTCAGCGGGAAGCCTGCTTCTCCCTCTCCCACTCCCCCTGCTTGTGTTCCCTCTCTCGATGTCTCTCTCTGTGTCAATTAAATAAATAAAATCTTTTAAAAAAAATTTATCTTACAATAGAAAAAGAAGAATCTAGTTAATGAATTTTGTAATAAATCATCTCCATTTAACACACAAAAGTGAACCTGGCAACAAATCTAAATCTGAGAAATCCATAACTTTTAAATAAAGGTTAAACCCAAATATAATTTTAAATAATAGAAGGAAAGATAATACTTATCATTGAAATAAAATCAATCTATATAGTTTCAGAGTATATCCAAACATTGTATATTTTTTCAAACATTATATTTTTAAATGAGTATATAATGATCATTAGCAACTTGGAAAATGATTGTCAAAATAATGAGAAAAAGAAAGCTCACAAGATGCCTCAAACTTTATACCTCTCTAAAAGTATTCCTAATGTTTAAAATTAAACTTAAAATTTAAGTTAGACTTTACTACTATTGGCCATGGAAGTTCATAACTTGAAGTGACAGTAGTCATGTAATGATATATCCTTTTTTTCAAGAAATGCATGAAGCCAAAGCTGAGGCATGATTCTGCTTCTCCATTCATGCCCCAGATTTGTACTCCCTTTGCCTAATGTGGCTTGCAGTACCAATACCCAGAAATATTTTCAATTCATTATCACAATATTTTTTAAGAATAAATTTAAATACCTTATTTTTTCATCTGAATTAGTTATAGAATTTTAAGAAACACCCTTACGTCTTCTTACTCTTTTCTATAGCCACAGTAAAGACCAAAGCTTCAATTACTGAATTGGAGAGAGGCAGGAAATTGAAACTCCCTTTTAGTGTTAAGCATATAGAATAAAGTACTGTTTCCCAATAAAAACAACTTAATTACTTTTCCTGAATTCCCTATAGCACAAGCCAGTCACTTAGTAGAGGCTCAACAAGTACTTGATGACCAGTTCTTTAATTCACACTAAAATAAAAAGGATCTGGGGCACCTGGGTGGCTCAGTCATTAAGTGTCTGCCTTTGGCTCAGGTCATGATCCCAGAGTCCTGGGATCGAGCCCTGCGCAGGGAAGCCTGCTTCTCCCTCTCCCACTCCCCCTGCTTGTGTTCCCTCTCTCGCTGTGTCTCTGTCAAATAAATAAATAAATAAATAAATCTTTTAAAAAATAAATAAAATAAAATAAAAAGGATCCTGGAAATACAATTTTCAACTTCTATCTCCAGACCCCATTACCCAAGAGAAAAATGTCATCAACTGGCACATTCATTGCTGGTGGGAATATAAATGTCTGAAGGCAATTTAGCAAAGTGTCAAAGTCTTTTTTGTTGTTGTTGTTTAAGATACATACCCTTTGACCCAGCGATTCTACTTCTGGGAATTTTTTAAGGAAAATAATCAGGTTAGTATGCAAAAGTACAAGCATGTTATCAGACTATTGCCAACATTCATGAAAACTGGTATGAACCAAAATGTTTAACAAGAAATTGACTTTAAAAAGTGCAAAATTGTAGTATAATCAAATAATGATGATATAAATCACAAGAAAAGAAGTTTGAGATGTATTGCTCGGTAAACAGACAATACCACACAGCAGAACATATAGAATTTGAGCCTATTGACATATGTATTTGCGACGGCAAAGAAAACAATGTACACACTGAATTTGCTTCCTCTCCAGTGTTTCTTAGCATAAGCAGAAATGTTGGTTCACTATTTTATGGTATACAACTTATAAACATCTCACTGGCCATCCTCTCTCTTCCCCTTGCTGGAGGTTGGTGGCCAAGAGCCTTCAGTAGCAAGGTTATTGATGGCACTGCTCTGAGTGACTACATGGAGCAGAGCATGAGGGAGCACTGTTTTCCCCCACCCTCCACTGCTGGCAAGCCCCTCCAGAGTAAGAAATAAACTATTGTGTTAAGCCACTAATATTTTAGAGGTATCTGTTTCAGCAGTTGTGATATCCTAATATTATTCATAGAAAGTAAAAAAATATATATCAAAATATTAATAACAAAGTGATTAATTTTATATTGTATATTTTTCTTGCTTTAACAGCTATTTTGTAATAAAAATTTTTTAAGAAAATAAAATGTTTGTTAGCAAAAACCTCACAAATGGAATCTTTGACCCCTAAAGTTATGATTTCTAAATATAGAAAAATTAGTGCCTGTCTTTCATTACTATAATAGGTTTATGCAATATAAGGGAAGTATAGAATTTTACTAATGCCTCCTAAATTATATGATGTTCTGATGTGATCATATTCTTCAGAAAATAATTTAAGCATAACATATAATTTGTTACTTTCTAGGGGCATTTTTCTTTGGTTAATGTCCTTAAGACAAGCCATGAATTATCCTCTTAACTGTTGCTAATATGGAGCAAGCTCTACTACCAGTCCATTTCCACCCCTCAAGTCCTGAATAAATTAAATACCATCCCGCACCATCTTTCCAACATCTCTACACTTGACTGGATCATCTTGACTAAAACATGTCAGACCTGACAAATTTAGCTCTTAGAAAAACTTTAACCTCAGTTTTCAAGCCTTCTGACATACTAGTCAAAACTCTGTTAATGTGATTTACAGTTAAATTAAACATAAAAACATCATTAAAATAATGATAAAAGGTTAAGGCCTCAAACTACAAATGCAGAGAAAAGAAGGCCATGCTGTGCTCTGGAGCTCAGTGAGCCTAGCTCAACCAGCTCTGCCTGGGCTGGAAGGCTCAGAGGGTCTTCTGTCGGGGGCAACTCAGCAGGAGCCAAACAACATCCATTTTCAAATTTCAGAGCATTTATAGCCTGGACATAAAAACATGCTAAAACTTGTCTTGATTTGTAAAAAGCAAAACAAAGCACTGCACTTTTGTCTGATTCATACTTTGCCTTTGCCCAAGGCTTTTACACTTTACTCATCTTTGTACCCACTTTACAGATGAGGAAAGTGCATCTTAGTTCAGATCAGTGTCACAAGCTTATAGAGAACAAAGATGTAACCCTTTCACCTCCACCACCATATTCCATCTCAGGCAGGCTTTTCCACTGTTTGCCTTCTCTTTCTTCCATTAAAGTCCTTCCCAGTGAAATAAATCGCACAAATCAGAGTTCTTGTCCATGTAGATGCCTCCTGAGAACTTCTCCCATCATCCTTCCCCTGTCTCTGACAGTTCAGTGTGCAGATTGACTTAAATTGTCTGTTTCTCTTCAAAGATTTTTCTACATTTACTGGGCTAGATTCTTATCATTCAAAATCTTTTATCCCTGTAGGACTGTTTGCAAGCCACAATATCATCTTTATACTGTGAGCCCTCAAAGAAAAAAACATGTGCCATATCCAGCCTGGTTTCCCCAGATTGTAACATAATGCTAGGCCCATGACAAGTTCTCAAAAATAAATATATGAATGAATGACAGAAACTACACTATTTAATTTTAAAGATATATGAAATGAAATGAAATTCACAATTTCTGAATGACTCATTGCAGTAGATTTCAACTTTTCTGGTTCTGTTAATATAGTCATTTCAGTATCTCCATCCCTACCAAGAACATCTTTCTTACCCCAGCTTTGCCTAGCCAGCAATTAAAGGCTTTTAATTGAAGCCCATAATTATTGCCAAGTTGACACTAAAAATATTTTCCTTTATAAAATGTCCCAAGTCACTTTTTCCTGTGAGTATGTGTGTAACTTACTAAAGATACTTCATTCATTCTTTCTAAAATTCTTTACTGAACATCCACTAAATTGTAGGAACATGGGTTTAAATGATGTATCTAATCCAGGTCTGTGGTCAAGTAAGTCAGAGAGTAGTTAAGAAGAAAGACAAAATGCAGCAGAAAACTACAACTCTAATGCGGTGGAGAAACGCAGAGAGTATTAAGGGGTCACTCAGAAATGTGCTGAGCAGAAGTGAGGACATCAAGGTAGGCTTCCTAGAAGAGGCAACCCTTGATCTGAGCCTTAATAATGAGCTTGTGTTAGGTAGACAAAAAGGGGCTGAAGTTCCAAGTACAGAAGAGATGATATGCAAAGCCACAGAGATGAGAGAAATAAAAAACAAGCATGTGTGGAGAATAATTGGATATTCATCATTAATGGAACATAAAAATAGGAACACAGAAAGACAGAAAAGAGGAGACAGGTAAAGGAGGAAATGAGGCAGCAGGCAAGGGATCACTGTATATCATGTTAGAGTTTACTCTGTGACCTCAAAGTATTACTATGATGTACACAAAAATCTATTGTTGACCCCAAGATTTATCATTAAAAAAGTATATACTGTCTAGCTTCTCAGGATTTGATTATTTTACACCTGGTATTAAAATACTTTTCTTAAATAATCTTGGTAGGGAATATGGATCCCATCATTTAGATCTTCTCTTAAGTCCTTGGTTTTCTTTCTATGAGGAAATAAGGTACTTCTTAGATCCTTTCTAAAGGAAACTACTGTAGCTAAAGAATTATTTCCTTGATCCTGTTGGTCCTGTTGGTCCTGTTGGTCTTCTGTCACTCAGCCCTTGCTTTCTCTCTCACTGTCATTGTTTCTCCTTTTTTCTTTATCAACAATTTTGCCTTTGATGCCATTTTCACAAAGAGGCATAGTAACCATCTCCTGAAATTGTTTCCTAAGCCAACAACATGGAACGTTGTTGGGTCAGAATACAACTCTCTACCAACCTCTTTATGCATGGGGCCAGATCTTTTTCACGTGTCATGTTGGCACTCATAAAACACATCTGGGACCTCAGGCTGCCCTGAATCTTGAAAGAGTAGGGCATAAACCAAATTTTGGAATCCTCTGTTGATAATAATCCATTCAATATAGCACCTGGAGTGTTTTTTTATCAGAGAGAGTAAGTGCTGTGTTAAGCGGCAGTGATGCAGTTTGATGGAGCTGCCCCTGGAATGTAATAAAGAGCAGGGGACATGCTCCTCAGAGTGTGTTCCTGAATTAAAAGCCAATGGTTTAAGAGTTCACTGGAGAACCCAGACAGAGAGAGATGCTTACTCCACGACTGTTGGCGACACTGAGCATATCATTAGTCTATTCTAGTTAGCTATTTACTTCCAGGTGCAACTCAAAGTGTAATGCAAAAAAAAAAAAATATATATATATATATATATATGCAGAAAACTTTATGTTTGGTATCTATATCTATATAGTATCTATATAGAGACTCTTCTTATCATTTTTACATGAAATTTATAGTTCTATTACTTATTTTCTCAGAGTGAGGGAAAATCCAAGAGTATTTTAATCTAAACTAGGAAGTTGTTTGATGACAAATACTAAATCCTAGGTTCAGATGATATAACTTAATCATGCTTTATTTGTAAATAGGAAGTATTCCGATGGTCACTTCTTTCATAGTCCCTTTAGTAACTTAAGGCTGAAACTTCCATTTTTTTTTTAAGGTTTTATTTATTTATTTGACAGAGAGAGAAAGCACAAGTAGGCAGAGCAGCAGGCAGAGGGAGAAAGAGAAGCAGACTCCCCACCAAGCAGGGAGCCCGATGCAGGACTCGATCCCAGGACCCTGGGATCATGACCTGAGCCAAAGGCAGCCGCTTAACCAACTGAGCCACCCAGGAGCCCCTGAAACTTCCATTTTAAAAAAATGCATTGATTTGATTATTTCTTCCACATTTGTACAAGAGAATATTTTGCAAAAATACTTATAAGAAACCTGGTTATTCTGGTTATCTCTCAATAATTCAAATGACTTTTTTCCAAAAAGAATCAACATGTACATTAAGTCATTCATCACATAAAATGCAATTCTGCTTTACAAGCATAGATGGACTCATATTTCCCTATCATAGTCAGGATCTTATTTTGAAAGTTCTCAGTTATATGCACTGCTGCTGACCTTTTTTCATTGAAAAGTATCAAAATAACTGTGGAATGACCTTTTAATAGTGATATCATCAACTATTGATACAAACTATAATATTTCTGATAAAAGGAAACCTGAAGAGCATAACTTTGCAAACATAAAAAAATGATGAGGTGTTTTTCTAAGGACTAAACCTCCCTTCATAATTATTAAAGTAATTAAATGCTTCAGATACCTCTGCATCACCTAGACAACAGAGTTCAATTTCTCCTGATGCAGTCTGACATGGCACAATTCCTAAAACCTTATCCAAGTCAAATCCAATTTTAATTGATTAAAATAAATGGGTATGTTCAGAGATCAAAAAAAAGCACACAATATCTGTGTGATAGCTTCTATCCTTATTTCCACTTAATGATGATAAATGTTTATGATATGACAAAATGATGCATTTGTCTGCACTATTTGAGAACTTCCATGATTTGTAGAAAAGTTCTGTTTTTAATTAAAGTGTATTACACAACATCGGAATTTTTCTTCTTTATTATGCCAAGGAAGCATATGGAAATTTGAACTCTAAGATGTTACTGATTTATTCTGATGTTAGAGCGTTTTGCTCCCATGTAAACATATCCTATGACATGAATATGAATAGCTTTGTGCCCTCGAAAAGTCCATTATTATAGGTAGCATATGGTTTTGACACCTAAACCATGAGGAATATGAGAAAACCCAGTTTGCCAAGCCAGTTATTGTAAACATTTTGTGCACCCCTAAGTTACAGACAGAGATAATTACTATGTCTTTTTTTTTAAGTAGCCAACCCAACTGTAATCTCTTCCTTGTTTTGCATTTATTTTTCAGCAGATGAGTTGAAGTCTCCCTGCAAGATTTGTAGACAAAGACCAAATATTGGGGCCCTGCAGCCCCCCAACTCTGAGCATACAGATGTCAAAATCAAGGCAAATGGTAAACAAGCTAATGGTATGTTCCACACCAATACTTGTGTTAAGATTATGTCCTTTCTTAATTTCAATTTTCATAATCATAGAAATATCCACTTTCACAAATGACATGGATTGTATCTTTTAATTTATATATTAAAGAACTCTGAAAGTGAGCTACAAAAGATTGATTTCTATAACTTTTCAGAGGAGCTTTGATTCTTCTGAAGTATAAAATGCTCAATATAGAGTTTCCAAATACTAAATTTAGACTTAACCCTAAATTCGTATTAAAAACATGATTAAAAAGAATAGAATATTAATTTCAATATTATGTGAGCTTTTTTTTCTAAAAGGAGAATAATTTATACGCCCATTAACTCACTGATTTCAAAGTTTCCCAAACATACCTGATTCATAAGAATTACCTTAGAAACTTATTAAAATACAGATTCCAGAACACAGTGGTTCAGATGGATTTTATAATCTGAAAGTTTTGGGATAACAGATTCAGATCTACAATGGAAACAAGGGACTGGATTAATGTGTGTCATACACTTTCTTCCAATTTTAATGTTCTATGATCTATGAATTGACTAAAAAACCACAAATTCATTCTTTTGATACAAAATATTTAAATGTAGATATAAATAACACTGGCATAGACAAAGATATCATACAGAATTTTTTTGGTGACAGATACAAAAATGGATACATAGATAGGCACAGTTGATCCTTAAACATACAGGTTTGAACCGTACAGGTCCACTTATAAGTGGATTTTTTTCAACAAATATATTGTAAAAGTCTTGGAGGTTTCTGCCAATTTGAAAAAAAAAATCACAGACAAACCCCATAGACTAGAAATGTTGAATGTAATGTTTCCAATACTGTATTATGAGTATGACTGTAACACTATATGCCATAAAAATCTTATATGAATGGTCCATTCATTACTGTATAGACCAAGCTACCATGAAGCAATTGTATTAATTACACTAAGCTACCATAAAGCAATCATATTGCTGCTTCTTCATTATCAGTGCATATCATTCATTATACCTGTAAATAATTATGAATTTCTTTTTCACATTATCTTTTCATTTTTGAGGTCTAGTGTTAATAATACATATACTATCTACAGTGTTTTGTATCATATAAGACAATACTGATGTAGATACTGACATGATTCATCTTGTAAACAGATGACATAAAGTGTCGTCATCTGTAAACTGTCATCATCATGCAAAGTGTTGCAGTATCGATAAAATACAGTACAGTACCATAAATGTATTTTCTCTTCCTTATGATTGTCTTAAAAGCATTTCTTACTTAACACTTACTTTATTATAAGTGTATAATATATGTAACATACACAATATGTGTTAATTGATTGTTTATGTAATTGGTAAGGTTTCCAGTAACAGTAGGCTAATTAATAGTTAAGTTTCTGGGGAGTCAAAAGTTATATGCAGATTTTCGACTGCATGGGGGTCAGCACCCTTAACCCCCACGTTGTTCATGGATTAATTGTAGATAAATTGACAGATCTAAATAAATGTCATAACAGAGAACCTTTTTAATCAAACTAATTCCATGAAGTGATCAGCTGGAGCTCTCTGTCCTTTTCCAACAAACGTGTATCTAAAATGTATTGGTGGAGAGAACAAATGCAAATTAGCCACTGAAACTATTCTCTACATGTATTACATTAATTGTATACCTACTCAAGAGTCTTTTTGCCTACAGATATAGAGGCAGATTGCATGTGTATTTTTACAGATTTTTGGTTGCTACCTGTCTAAAGCTAATTACAAGGCAACTTTGGATTTAGCAAAATTAAATTTTTTTTTAAAAGCACAATTTGCAACTTTGGCCTCTATTTTTCAGAAAATTCTGGAGAAATAAAACTAGAGAAACAGGAGATTTAAATATTAATTAGAGGCGCCATTCTGTATTTCTAAAATTATCCTACTCCTAAAGCCTGTCAGCATAAACCTCCTAAGAGTCGTCTGAATAAATGGTTTTCAAATTTTAATGTGTATACGAGTCACCTGCAAATCTTGTTAAACTGAAAATTGATTTAGTAAATGGGTGATGGGACCCAAGAACATTCATTTCTAACCAGTTATCAGATTATGCCAAAACATAGTAATAATCTGTGAGACAACCTTCCATTAGCAAGGCCCTAAACAATAGCAACAAAGGTAAAAAAATCCAGATAAATCTCCTGATCTAAAGCTTTTTTTTAAAGATTTTATTTATTTACTTGAGAGAGAGAGAGCATGCACGAGTAGGGAGAGGGGCAGAGGGAAAGGGAGAAGCACACCCCCCACTGAGCACAGAGCCTGACCTGGGGCTGGATCCCAGGACCCTGAGATCATGACCTGAGCCATAAGGCAGACACTTAACCAGCTGATTCACCCAGGAGCCCCCTAATCCAAAACATTTTATGCAATTTAGGAGAAAGGTGTCACTGAAAGAAATTTATCTTGGTAGCATGTGTAACACCTACCCCCGTAAGAAGACAATGACTAGAACTAAAAATTTTCTTTTGTTTTAGAAAACTAAAAAAGGAATCCAGATTGAGGTGTGTTTTGTTGTTCATTCCTTCGTTTATTTGTTTGGTTTGTCTTTCATGCATTCAACCCTACTGATCAGTAGAACTTTTCTCACTTTATAGAGTTATCATTAACATCATCAACAGGAATAAATGTTTATTGAATGGCCACTGCATATAAGTCATTAAGACCTATAGGCATGCAGAAAAACTTATCCTTAATATTATAATTTCACTTTATAATTTATTATTGTACTCCAAATAATTCCAACAAATTATTTGGAAAACATACAATAAAATAAGGAACAAAATTAATGTAGAAATGGGTGTGAAGTGAAATGAGGTAGAAAACAAAGAGGAGGCCAGTAATAAGAACCAGTATTGATGGAATTCATACAATAAGCTCTAATGTTAATCCTATAAGTGGACCTATATTTGGATCAGAGGCTGACCTTTCAAGCAGCCAGAGCCAAGAAGAAAATATAATCAGACGCAAAGTTTATAGGCAGTTTACTTTAATAAAGCTTTCTGTGGAACTGATACCTGACAAAAATTTGTTTGGCATGGCTTTATTAAGAAGACTCCATAAGGGGCACCTGGGTGGCTCTGTCGGTTAAGCAGCTGCCTTCGGCTCAGGTCATGATCTCAGGGTCCAGGGATTGAGCCCCAGGTCGGGCTCCTTGCTCAGCAGGGAGTCTGCTTCTCCCTGTCTCTCTACCCTTCCCCATCACTCATGCTCTCTCCCTCTCTGTCTCAAATAAATAAAATCTTTAAAAAAAAAGAAGACTCCATAATACCGTGTAAGAGACTGTGTCTTCAACAATATTTTTTCAGTGAACACTACTAAATATACTACCAAATATAAAGAGGAAACATGCCTATAAAAGCATATAAGTTGGGAAAATCAAACTTAACACATGAACCAAAAGTTACATAAAAATAATAATCAGTGCTGTTATTTATTAGAATCAGTTAAGATATATTTGTGCTGTATCTGCAACAATTTTAATCACTGGAGTGTGAGTGGTTCATATAATTTGCATTAAAATTTTAATGGAATGTTGAAGAATGTGTAAAAATTTTAAACTGAAAAGGTTTCCAGATGGCATAATGGAAGTGAAAAGACTCAAAAATATATAGACACTGGTAGATTGAAACATAGAAAATTCTCTCCAATGAAGAAATAAATTCTCCTGCCACCCCTCTGCCCCCTTAGCTATTCCCAGGCGCTCTCTTCCCCTCAGATGGTCAAATTTATCAAAAGAATTGTCTATTATTGTTCCCATTACCTCATTTCCCCCTCACTTCTCAACCATCTCAAATCTGGTTTCCATACAAATCATCACACAGAAATTGCTTTCATAAGATTTTCCATTCTCAATTTTCTAATTGTAGAATATCATTTTGAAAGTTTCTTATCTCCCATTTGAATGAGAAGGGAATGTCCCTGGAGCAAAAAAAATAAGACAAATTAGAACTATAAAGAGAAACTGGTAAAAATATTGACTCGTAGATGGAAAAAAAATACTATATATGTTTACAAGCTAAAATCCTATGATCCTATTATTACTAAAATACAGAGTAGGCACAGAATAGCTTTACAAAAAGCAAAAGTCACAGAATAGCTTATGAAATATAAAATTCACATGAAACATAATTATATATTAATAAAAGTTAGTATATTATATATTAACTTTACAAAATATGCCTAAAGTCATTACTTAATGAAGGCACAGATAAACATTGTATTTATTTTTATCTATGTTTATGCAAAGGAAACTCATTCTTTTTCTTTGATTATTTAATCACACTTTATTTCTCTCCTGTGTGTCAAATTCACTTTTAAAGAAACTCTTTTTCCTGTCTGAAGAAAGACATGTATGGACATGCACCCTCATTTTTACTATTACAGCAATCCTCTAAGCCCTAAAAGCTCAAAGCTAAATATCCTGAAAAAAATACAATTATTTATAAAACAATTTTATTTTCAGGGCTGGGTGGCTCAGTTGGTTAAGCCTCCAGCCCTTGATTTTAGCTCAGGTTATGGTCTCAGGGTTGTGAAATTAAGCCCCACATTGGGCTCTGTGTTTGGGTGTGGAGACTGCTTAAGATTCTCTCTCTCTCTCCTCTCCCTCTGCCCCACCCCCCACCCCCACTCACACGTGCATGCTCTATCTCTCAAATTAAAAAAAAAAACCATTAAAACAATTTTATTTTCATATACTAATAATGCCCAGAATCATGTATTAAGTAAATACCAACTCAGATCTTCTTAAGTTTAAGACCTGAATCTGCTCTGGGAAATACTAAGCCAAGTAAGACTTGGTTTCGCTCTTCAAGGTACAGAAGGAGAGATAAGAACTATCGGAGGAGAATAAACAAGTAGAGTGGAGGGACAGTTCAAAACCACCTGCCAACATATCAGAGAAGTCAGAGCTAAAACCAGGTAATTAGGCTAAGCAGGGTTTCTCTACAGGGCAGTGTTGGCACTTGGGATCAGAAAATTCCTTGTTGCTGGGGGCTGCCTTGTGCATTATATAATGTGTGGCAGCATCCCTGACCTCTACCTACTTGACACCAGTAGGAATCCCTCCACTTCCTTGGGACAACTAAAAATGTCCCAAGGCATTACCAAACATTACTTGGAGGGAAATTTGACCCCAATTAAGTACTACTGGGCTAGAACCAGACTGGGATTGGGGAGTATTCTGAAATGGTAGACCAAATCTTGGCATAATTCAGAAAATTATACAGTCCAAGTTGTGAGAGTAATAATGAGAATGAAGAATAAAAAGTAGACTTCATCTATTAAATCATTCAAGGACAAAGAAATAAACATTTGTACCAAGCATTGTTAGATTCTTTGTATATAAGATCTAATATATATCTCACAAAAAAACCTTTGAAGTGGAAATAATTTTCCCTGTTTTGCAGATTTAGGAGCTATAGCTGTTGATGTTTTTATAACTTTCAGCATTCACAATGGCCAGCAATGGTAAACAATGACAAACACCTCCCAATAACCACAACAGAAAAAGCCCAGAACCAGACAGCTTCCCAGGTGAATTCTTTTTTTTTTTTTTTAAGATTTTATTTATTTATTTGAGAGAGAGCACAAGCGGGGGGAAGGGAGGCAGACAGAGAAGCAGACTCCCCATCGAGCAGTGAGCCCAACACAGGGCTTGATCCCAGGTTTCTGAGGTCATGCCCTGAGCCAAAGGCAAACACTTAACTGACTGACCCACCCAGGCACCTCCCCAGGTGAATTGTATCAAACATTTAAAGGAAAATTAATACCAATCTTTCCTAAACTCTTACAAAAACTTGAAGAGGAGAGAATACTTTTAAACTCATTTAACAAGACCAACATTACACCCACACCAAAGCCAGGTAAGGAGACACAACAACAAAAATTACAGGTCAATATCTCTGATTAACCTAGATGTAAAAATGCTAAACAAAATACTAACAAACTAAATTCAGTAGTGCATAAAAAGAGATCATTCACCAAGATCAAATGGGATTTATCCCCAGGATGCAAAGATGGTTCACCATATGCAAATCAATAAATGTGATATATCACATTAACAGAATGAAGAATAAAATCATATGATCATCTCAATCAATGCAAAAACATTTGACAAAATTCAACATTTTTTCATGATAAAAATTCTCAACAAATTAGGTATAGAACTCTCACCCTTTTTAGTCAACACAATACTGCAAGTTCTAGCCAGAGCAATTAGACAAGAAAAAGATAAGGCATCCAAATAGGAAGGGAGGAAGTAAATCTGTCTCTGTTTACCAATAATACGTCTTAACATATAAGAAGCCCTAAATACTCCACCAGAACTAACAAACAAATTCAGTAAAATTTCAGGACACAAAATCAGCATACAAAAATCAGTTGTTTTTCTAAACATTAATAATGAATTATTCAAAAAGGAAATTAAGAAATAATTCATTTACAATAGCATTAAAAAGAATAAAATATTTAGGAATAAATTTAACCAAGGAAGTGAAAGATCTGTACACTGAAAATTGTAGGACATGAAAAAAAAATGAAAAAGACAGAAACAAATGGAAGGCTATCTCATGTTCTTAGATGGAAAGAATTAATATTGTGAACATGTCCATACTAACTCAAAGCTATCTACAAATTCAATGCAATTCCTATCAAAATTCCAATGGCATTTTTTACAAAAATAAAAAAAAAATCTTAAAATTCATAGGGAACCACAAAAGATGCTGACTAGCCAAAGCAATCTTAAGAAAGAGGAACAAAGCTGGAGGTATCATACTTCCTGATTTCAAACTAGATTACAGGGCTATAGTATTTAAACAGTGTGGTACTGACATAAAAACAGACACATATATAAATGGAATAGATTGAGAGTCCAGAAATAAACCCACACATGCACTCTAAATTAATCTATCACAGGGTTCCGAGAGTACACAATATGGAAAGGACAGTCTGTTCAAAAAATGGTGTCGGGAAAACTGAATATCCACACGCAAGAGAGTAAAATTGGACCTTTAAATTGTACCATATATAATAATCAAATAATCAAATAAAAATGTATTAAAGACTTAAATGTGAGACCTGAAACCATAAAACTCCTACAAGAGAACATAAGGAAAAAGCTCCTTGACATTTTCTTGGCAAAGTTTATTTTGGGATATGACACCAAAAGCATAGACAACAAAAGAAAAATAAACAAGTGAGACTTTATCAAACTAAAAATTTTCTGCCCAAAAAAGGAAACAATCAACAGAATGAAAAGGCAAGCTATGGAATGAGAGAAAATATTTACAAATCATATACCTGATGGATCTTCAAAAACTCACTAGCAAAAAATAAATAGAAACTCTAATTTTAAAAAGGGCAAAGAAACCAAATAGACATTTTCCCAAGGAAGACACACAAATGTCCAACAGGTAGTAGTAGGTTGTGATAGTACTATAATTTTTCTTTTTTCTGTGATATGATATTGATGGATTTCTAAGAGTACTTTAAAATACACATAAATTATTTCAACATAGCTTTCTATTTCTTTTTTTTATGTTATGTTAATCACCATACATTACATCATTAGTTTTTGATGTAGTGTTCCATGATTCATTGTTTGCATATAACACCCAGTGCTCCATACAGTACGTGCCCTCTTTAATACCCATCACCAGGCTAACCCATCCCCCCACCCCCCTCCCCTCTAGAATCCTCAGTTTGTTTCTCAGAGTCCATCGTCTCTCATGGTTTGTCTCCCCCTTCAATTTTCCCCCCTTCATTCTTCCCCTCCTGCTATCTTCTTCTTTTTTTTTTTAACATATAATGTATTATTTGTTTCAGAAGTACAGGTCTGTGATTCAACAGTCTTACACAATTCACAGCGCTCACCATAGCACATACCCTCCCCAATGTCTATCACCCAGCCACTCCATCCCTCCCACCCCCCACCACTCCAGCAACCCTCAGTTTGCTTCCTGAGATTAAGAATTCCTCATGTCAGTGAGGTCATATGATACATGTCTTTCTCTGACTGACTTATTTCACTTAGCATAATACCCTCCAGTTCCATCCACGTCATTGCAAACGGCAAGATTTCATTCCTTTTGATGGCTGCATAATATTCCATTGTAAATATATACCACATCTTCTTTACCCATTCATCTGTCAATGGACATCTTGGCTCTTTCCATAGTTTGACTATTGTGGACATTGCTGCTGTAAACATCGGGGTGCACATACCCCTTTGGATCCCTACATTTGTATCTTTGGGGTAAATACCCAGTAGTGCAATTGCTGGGTCGTATGGTAGCTCTATTTTCAACTTTTTGAGGAACTTCCGTACTGTTTTCCAGTGTAGGATGGTTCCCCTTTCTTGGCATCCCCGCCAACATCTGTCCTGACTTGTTAATTTTAGCCTTTCTGACTGGTGTGAGGTGGTATCTCATTGAGGTTTTGATTTGGATTTCCCTGATGCCGAGCGATGTTGAGCACTTTCTCATGTGTCTGTTGGCCATTTGGATGTCTTCTTTAGAAAAATGTCTGCCCATTTCTTGATTGGATCATTTGTTCTTTAGGTGTTGAGTTTAAGAAGTTCTTTATAGATTTTGGATACTAGCCCTTTATCTGATATGTCATTTGCAAATATTTTCTCCCATTCTGTCGGTTGTCTTTTGGTTTTGTGGACTGTTTCTTTTGCTGTGCGAAAGCTTTTTATCTTGATAAAGTCCCAATAGTTCATTTTTGCCCTTGCTTCCCTTGCCTTTGGCGATGTTTCTAGGAAGAAGTTGCTGCGGCTGAGGTCGAAGAGGTTGCTGCCTGTGTTCTCCTTTAGGATTTTGATGGACTCCTGTCTCACCTTTAGGTCTTTCAACCATTTGGAGTCTATTTTTGTGTGTGGTGTAAGGAAATGGTCCAGTTTCATTCTTTTGCATGTGGCTGCCCAATATTCCCAACACCATTTGTGTTGGGAAGAAGAGACCGTCTTTTTTTTTTTTTTTTTACAGCTTTATTGTGGTATGTCGACATACAATAAACTGCATATTTTATTTGTTTTTTTAAATATTTTTTTAAAGATTTTATTTATTTGACAGAGAGAGAGACAGCAAGAGAGGGAACACAAGCAGGGGGAGTGGGAGAGGGAGAAGCAGGCTTTCTGCTGAGCAGGGAGCCCGATGTGGGGCTCGATCCCAGGACCCTGGGATCATGACCTGAGCCGAAGGCAGACGCTTAATGACTGAGCCACCCAAGCACCCCTAAACTGCATATTTTAAAGTGTATAATTTGATAAGTTTTGACATTTGTATGTACTTATGAAGCCATGACCACAATCAAGATAATCAACATATCCATTATTGCCAGTTTTCTCATGTTCCTATGTAATACCTCTCTTATATCCTCCCACCCTTGTCTTCAGACAACCTCAGATTTGCTCTCTGTCCCTAGAGATTAATTTGCATTCTCTAGAATCCTATAAAAGTGACATATGCAGTTTGTACTTCATTTTCTTTGGGGGGGTGTCTGGCTTCTTCTTTTTTTAATTATTTTATTGTTATGTTAATCACCATACATTACATCATTAGTTTTGGATGTAGTGTTCCATGATTCCTTGTTTGTGCATAACACGCAGTGCTCCATGCAGAATGTGCCCTCTTTAATACCCATCACCAGGCTAACCCATCCCCCCACCCCCTCCCCTCTAGAGCCCTCAGTTTGTTTTTCAGAGTCCATTGGAAGAGACCGTCTTTTTTCCATTGGACATTCTTTCCTGCTTTGTCTTTTTAATATCCAAACACTGATGCTGCAGTCAAATTCCATAAGTGTGATATATCTTACTAGTGCTCCTCCCTTTCCTGGTCTTGCAGGAGAATTAAGATTCTTTGCCCCTTTAAGTTTGTCATAACCATGTGGCTTGATTCAGCAAATGAAATGTGAGTGGAAGTGATAGGTCACTTCTAGATGAAACCATTTAAAAGCAGGTGATGATTCTCCATGATTACAATGGCAAACCTAGAAGGCTCATGTTGAAGTGGAGATCTAAGATAATAGAGACTCCATCAGCCTAGGCCCTTGAGTGATTCTGAGCACACCTCAATCCCAGCAATGGGCACTGGTATGTAGAGATAAAAATATTTTGTTTTAAACAGTTGAGATTTAGAGGTTGTTTGTTACTGTAGCATAAACTAATCTATCCTAAGAACAGTAGATCATTCTTATGTTGTATCATGATGGCAAAAATTTTCCAAAAGCCTAACCAAAATCATATACCTGTTACCACAGCCAGACATGTATAATTAGAAAATTTTATATGTTAGGCTAAAATTATGTATTAGTTATTCTATAACTAAGAAATTTCAGAGATATCAAAAATCCTGAGGGTCACAGAGGATTAAAGGTTTTGTCAAACTCAAAAAGTAATACATTTCAAGGATAACAGTCCTAATTTCCTTACTGTTAATAAAATCAGGTGAAACAAGACCTGGCTTCTAATGAATTGATTGTATAGGCAATCAATGTGTCTAATTTAGAATGAAAGCTCATAAGTCCATAGATGTTAGTAGAGTCTTGTCTTCCATTTGTTACTAACACTAGGAGTTAATAGCTGGGAATTGAGTTGTTTAGCAATAAAAATAAGACATGATGAGTGGTTAGAGAAGCCTAAAGACACCTTAAGAGAGATAGTGATCAAGTATTTTTCCTATCAATAAAGTACTAAGAATTAGAAACTAGGTGAAAATTAAAACCTTTTAATTTTGACCTCATTTTAATGTGGCATAGCAATTTTCTTGACATGTTGTAGTTACCATTAGGTTGTGGTTTGCAAATGATTGTCTTGGCTTATAAATGAGACCAGATTCAAGATTATTCATAAAATAATGTCACCCCTAATTCCATTCCTATCTGCGTTCTTCAATACAGAAGAAGAGGGTAGGTTGGTATGCCAGAAATGATACACAGTCCTCAGGCTGCAATATAAATCCAACTGCCTGTGCTTAGTATGTTGTCAGTGGAACACAAGATTAATCATACATTAGAATAGATTCCTGTATAGTTTCAAGAATAAAAGCTTTAAGTTACTTTCTTAGATGTTTTCATGTTTAAAATGTCACTGTGGTATAAAACATTCTGGAGATTTTTCATTTAATTTGGGCTTTTTTTATCTTTTTATAAAATCAATTATATACTGTGCCATTATTTATTGTTTTCTAGTCTGTGAGCTCTAAAAGTCAGAGGCTATGTTTACATTTATATTAACTCTTGTAATACCCCATGGTGCCTAACACATAGTCTGTACTCAAAAAGCACTGGATGAGTTTAATTAGATCCTTTATCTTCAACATGGCCATTCTCCCTAGTATCTTTACCTAGCCTTCAGATCCTCTTCTCTCATTGTACAGCATATAATGTCTCTTGAAGAGAGCATAAGAACATAAAAGGTAGAAGGATTAAATTCTGTTCTCTTTATACAGGTCTTTACTCTTATTTATTGACAGGAATTGAGATGGTTGAAATTAATAACATGCAAAATATACCTAATAAATTAGAAAACAAGGACCAAGGAGAGGAGAAAAAAATAAATGTTCTAACTAAAAACATCATATGGTTCATGTCAAAATATCCAATTTAACTCTGAGCTTTGTGATAGCCAATGCAGAAAAGAAACTTGTAAAGGTGTATAGTTCCTATTAACTGAAAGTAGAAAGCATATAAATTTCTCACAGAAGAAAATTTTAATACCTAGTCTCTAAATTCTAAAAGACGTTCTCCTGTGGGATTCAATCTGAAACCCCTGAGAAAGAAATAGACCGAATGTTGCTGCTTTTTGGGATCTCTTCCAAAAAAAGCCAGAGGCAGAAAGAGTAATTCCACCCAGTCTAAGTTAATGCAAATGGATCTTATTGTCATTCTGTCTTCAAACTAGATCCAGTGATAATACCTGAGTATCCACAGAAGTTGATGGAGGACAAGCCCTTGGACTAATGTCTCTCAAAAAAAATCACTTCTAGGGCGCCTGGGTGGCTCAGTTGCTTAAGCGACTGCCTTCGGCTCAGGTCATGATCCTGGAGTCCCAGGATCGAGCCTCACATCGGGCTCCCTGCTCTGCGAGGAATCTGCTTCTCCCTCTGACCCTCTTCCCTTTCGTGCTATCTTTCATTCTCTCTCTCTCAAATAAATAAATAAAAATCTTTAAAAAAAAAAAAATCACTTCTCACATTCAACTTTAGATGAAGGGTAGCACCTGGGAGAGATCACAGGCTTTGGAATCAAGGAGATCCAGATTTGACAATCTGTTTCAATTTGAATTTGAAATATATTTGACAACTTATTTCACATCCCTGAGCCTCAGATTCCTTAGGGGAAATACACAGGTCAGGAATAAAAATCTGACACATGTCTTAGAAAAGGCATAACTTGCTCCAGAAAAATAAGGAGACCTTAGATTCTAGATGGGCAGGCAAAACTGCTATAATTTTTATGAAGCCTGAAGGGGTTATCCAAGATGCTTTTCCATGGAAGGCCCACCTACCAACTCATGGAAGAGAAGGAAAGCCAGATCTTTTTTCAAAGAACAACTGGCATTCACCTTCAGTAATTAGACAAGTATTCAAGTGAGATCCCACCAATTCACACCATAGAATTGTCTAATATCAACCCGGGAATTATATGAATCAGACTCTTCCTATTGTCCACAGAGAAAAAACTTAGTACCACTTCCAAGGGTTGGATGATTCTGAAATGCTTAGCTTTTCCATAAGCATGACAGAATTAGTTAGCTGCAACTATATGTCCAGATCACTGAACATACGAACTAGATATATAAAGATATTTAGTATTCACTACCCTAATTTCAGGAGCATGTCTTTGTCAGATAATGAGTTTCATTTTTCTTAGTCAATGTTGAGTTAATCTTGCTGGCAATAAATTCTATAGTTATTCACTTCATGGAGCCATCAAACCAGGTCATCAGACTGTGGAAGGATACCGTTTTCATTGTACATGAGGTATGAAGTTAGCTCATATAAAATATTTGCATATACACTAAACAAAAGTGAAACAAAAAATGATCACGTTTTCTACGGCTTGATATTACTATCTGATCTTTAAGTCATGGAATCACATTGCTTCCAGACATGAGAAGTGTGAATCACAACAACTAAATGATATCACTGATTTCATGCAAAACTATTTTAATAAAATAATGTTTCTTATAACCAACTCAAATTATATCATTTCTCCATTGATACAGAGGACTCTCCTAAAATTAGACCTCACAATTGTTTTTCTATTGAAGTATGACTGAATTCAATGTTTTTGATAATACTCTGTTTCAGAATAAATCCAACATCACAAGAAATGCAAGTAAGGGACAAACAAGGCCACATTTTTTACATGTTGATATTAGCTTTGTACTTATTTCTTTATACTTGTTTTCCTGTTTGGCCTTCTATACATGTTTTGATCTGAAATTAATCTCACTTCTAACTCTTTTGCTCTATCACTAACACACCACCCACCCCACCCCACCCCCAGAAAAAAAATACCTTAAGTGTAGTAAATGGTCCAAATATCCCAAGGGAAATTTTTGCCACTTTGATCTACATACAGGAAAAAATGTATATCATCTGCTGGTGGCTCAGCAGCCTGTGAACTATGTGTTGGTAAGCTTAGGCCTGTTGCTAGTGGAAAAAATAATCATGCTTTGTATTTATGTAATACCTTTCTTCTGTGGAGCTTGAAGGATATTATGTGTCTTGCATCACTAATCTTCATAATATCCCATATTTATGGGAATCTATTGAAGTAAGGACCATATTTTAACCTGAAAGATCATGAAGTGGGCAAAATTGATAAAGAAAGATGCTAAACACAGCTGATCTTGTTAAGGGCATATGGAAATGTTGTGGGGCCAGACTTTCATTCCCCGTCACACTATATGCACCATTTTCCATAAACGAATCTTTTTTTTTTTTTTCAATCTAGACAGAGAGCCATGACTGAAAGCTGAAAAGAAGAAAGATTCAGTGACTAAGCAGCAGAGTGGAACCTCAGGGCCTCTGCATTTTCTTTTTAATTCTGTTCCTAATTTGTGATGTGACCCCAAGAAACCTTTTGCCCTCTTTAAGCCTCAATTGTTTTACTTACAAAATAGTATTGTGAAAGCATGTTGCTCTGCATCCTGGCTCCAGCTTCCAACACTCTATCTTTTGTAGTGTCCTTTAATTAATTTGTTCATCTATTCAACAAATATATATTGAGCATCTTCCATGTTTAAGGCACTGGGGCAATTGCTTTGGGACTCTAAAGGAAATTAAGACATTATCTAGAGCTTAGAAAATAGAAGCAGGAGCTCTTACATGTGTAAAAATAACTACATAATAAACTACTGTATGTTAAGTGTCATTGAATCATGCAAATAATACACTAAACAAGCTCTGGAAATTTGCTTCTGGCAGGACTGTGTTAGCAGAAAGAGCACTGAACAAGGAGTAAAACCTCATCTGTAGACCAGCCACCTAGCTCTCTGTAAAATGGATAAAACAGCAGCATGTAACCTCACAAGGTTGTTGTGACAGCAAAATAAAATATTGTAGAAGAAAGCACCTTGTAAATGTAAAGGTTTCTTTTGTTTTGTTTTCTTTTTATTGTAACTAAATAAATCAGAGAATACTTCAGGTATGTGCCATTCAGAATGATCTTTAGATGATGAAGAATATCTCAATAGATATATAATATTCTGAACAGAAAAATGGTGTAATCTAAGGCATAGAGCAGGAAACATATTAAGAGAACTAAAAAAAATGAAAAGATCAAAAGTCATAATGAGGGGAACAAATACCTTTAGAAAGTAAAGGATGATGGAAGAATGAAGGAGTGAAAGATATGAAATCAAGGAAATGATGATGAGGGGACTTGTTAAAGATATTCAGTTGTTCAAAAGGTTGGCATGACCTAAAGAAGGACGGTGGTTGATCCATGGCTGAAATGACCTGAAGATTTAACTCAATAAAATTGAAGTGATTCAGGAAATTTTAGTCCATTTTTGTATGAGTCAAGCACAAAGACAGAGATAAGAATGCAGAGTGGAAAAGAAAATTCTCAACCCTGTACAGAACTCTTCACAGTAGTGAGAGACATGGGGATGAAAGCCAATAAATGATAAAAATGAGGCAGATGAAAGACTGAGAGAAGTTAGGTCACAATGAATTGTAGGAAATAATAGAAAAGACTGAAGACATACAATACTCTGTAGTTTGCTTATAATGACGCTTTGTTTAGGATTCTCCTAAAATAACATCCTTCAGCAAGTAGCTCCAATCTCCTCATTAATCTACAATCATTAAAGGTCAATATCCACGCCATGGCTACACGGCATTCTCCATATCCCAGACTCAAGACAGTGCCAGTGGGAGCCATACCCTGGTCTGTGATCAATGACTTCCCCATCAGGACACCTTCCCAATATCCCCTTTCTCCTCTCCTCCTTTCCACAACACACACTCATATATCCACTTTTTTTTTTTTAAGTTAACTCTACACCCAACATGGGGCTTGAACTCACAACTGGGAGATCAAGAACCGCATGTTCCACCAACTGAGTCATCCAGGCACCCTTCACACATCCACTTTGAGTAAGTCAGAAATAGCTCAAACTCAGGGAAGATTTAGGATTTCTAGCCCTCAAGGTCAGAACCATTTGCAAATTACTAGACAGTCTCTACCATGGCATTGAGTACATATACATAATGTTAAAGTTAAGGTTCAAGTATTTATCCATGTCGCACGAATATATAATAGCTATCAGTAAATATAATTTATAAATTCTGGGTAAATTCAGAGTTGCAAGATTACCTCATTTCCACTATTATGAAATATTCCTTCCATTTGACTGTCAGATTTCAAATGCACAGTGGCAGTATCACAGCCAATGAGGTTTATCCGAGGCGCGATTATTGCTAATCATTGTTTACTAATATAGATCACCATGAATTCTGTTCTTGGGTCTAAATTGATGAAAACTAGTATAATACATGGTATCTTACAATGAATAAAACATTTAAAATTTTTTTTTATAAAAACACATGATTAACTAATGAGCTAGGAATAAGAGATACTTTCTTTTAGTTTATTCCCCATTTTGTTTTTCACCTTTGACCTAGTTTTTCTTTCTTCTTTTGATAACTGGTTTGCCTTTGATCAACAAGAGTGAATGTTCAATGATCAGAATACAAGTCTTACTTCAAAGATCAGAACAGTTTCTTGAGGGCCAGTCTTATGAGTATGTGACTATAAATATTTCTTGTATATATCTTTTTCTTATGAAAAGAAAAAATTACTTTAAAATATGCATCTAGCTATGCATAGACCTCTTACAGACTATCAAAATATAAATGCAATGATCATTTTGTTCACTATATATGTTCAGACTTCATATTTCAGGTGTTTATATGATCTAATTTCTAAACTAAGGCAATGTCTTACTCTCAAAAACACTCCCACATAAAATAATACCTTTATTAATGTGGTTTACCTTTTCTAAAATTTTCATCTTTGGGTGCCTGGGTGGCTCAGTTGGTTAAGCGACTGCCTTCGGCTCAGGTCATGATCCTGGAGTCCCGGGATCGAGTCCTACATCGGGCTCCCTGCTCGGCAGGGAGTCTGCTTCTCCCTCTGACCCTCTTCTCTCTCGTGTTCACTCGCTCTCATTCTCTCTCTCTCAAATAAATAAATAAAATCTTTAAAAAAAAAACAAAAAAATAAAAAAATAAAAAAATAAAATTTTCATCTTTTTGCTGAAACACCAAATGGATATGATTTTCTTATTATTTATATTAATTTCTCCTGCTAAATTTTCTTATAGTTGGCTGTGAACTAATCACTAAATAAAAAGACATAAGTTCTTAACAAATCAATATATATTTATAAACTTTTAGGGATAACATAGCCCCCTTAAAACAACTCCAAAGAAACAGATACAATAGCCCCTTCATAATGGGAAATAATTTAATCCCTGCATGTCGATTCACAGTTTAAAAATTGCTTGCATGTATTTTAATTAATTTGATCCTCACAGAATCCCAGTAAATTGGATTTGCAAACATTTTTATTATCTTTATTCTCAGATGAGGAAACTGAGGCTTGGTTAAATAAGTTACTTGCTCAAGGTTATATAAATAGTAAGTATCAGAGACTAGACTTCATGTCTTCAAAGAGCACCATTTTGATCCAAAATGAACACTAAGGAGAGAACCCTAATAATCTGTCACTTCAAAAAGCATTTAACTGCAGTGTAATAAAATAGGAAAAGGAAATAAGAGGTACAGAATTAGAAAGGAAGAAAAAAATGTCATTGACAGACAAAATGACTGCCTGCATAGAAAATATAAGTAAATTTATAAGCTATTGAAAGAAATGAGTTTAGGGGCGCCTGGGTGGCTCAGTTGGTTAAAACGACTGCCTTCGGCTCCGGTCATGATCCTAGAGTCCCAGGATCGAGTCCGGCATCGGGCTCCCTGCTCAGCAGGGAGTCTGCTTCTCCCTCTGACCCTATCCCCTCTCATGTGCTCTCTCTCTCTCATTCTCTCTCTCAAATAAATAAATAAAATCTTTAAAAAAAAAAGAAAGAAATGAGTTTATCAAAGAGGCTGGATAAGAAAGTGTTCCTATAAACAATCAACAACCTTTTAAAAATATATAAAACATATATTGAAATGTTTTTTAAAAATCATATTCACAAAAACTTAAAATACTTAAAAATAGAGTAACAAAATACACAAGAACTGAATATGAAAATTATAAAACTTCACTAAAGCCATAA
Organism: Eumetopias jubatus; assembly: GCF_037043125.1. Lineage (NCBI taxonomy): Eukaryota > Metazoa > Chordata > Mammalia > Carnivora > Otariidae > Eumetopias > Eumetopias jubatus. The sequence goes on from NW_028274807.1 coordinate 113,731,689, forward strand.
AAAGAAGACTCATAAATAACATTTTCTCTACCCCAAGAGTTGTCATTTTAACTGGAAAACCCTGAAATACAATGTTCATGACATTATCAAATATAAAAAAAAAATGTTATATAATGTAACCAAGGAAGACATTATCCTTTTGACATTTTTTGCCTAATATTTCCCCAGTTTGAATACTGACACTACAAAAATAAATAAATAAATAAATAAATAAATAATTGCTTAAATGTCAGTATCATTTAAAAATGGCAGGTAGGAGTGCCTGGGTGGCTCAGTAGTTTAAGCCTCTGACTCTTGATTTTGACTCAGGTCATGATCTCAGGGTTCTGAGATGAAGCCCCATGTCCAGCTCTGCACTGGGTGTGGAACCTGCTTGGGATACTCTCTCTCCCTCTCCCTCTGCCATCCTCTCTCATAAATAAATAAATAAATAAATAGTAAGTAAATAAGTAAATAAGGCAGGTGGATCAGAATGACTCCAACTAAAAAGACTGCATTTTCCACATGTAGAGGAGATTATGGAAAAACTGGAATTCTCATGTACTACTGGTAGGAAAGTAAAATTGTTAAACACCTGATAATTTCTTAAAAAGTTAAATTTACACTGTAATGTGATCCAACCATTTCACTCCTAGATATTTGCCCAAGAGAAAAGAAAGTATATGTTCATACAGCAAATTGTACATGCATGTTCATAGCAGCTTTCTTTGTTATAGGCAAATACTAGAGCAACCTAAATATCTACCACTGGGAGAATGGATAAACAAATTGTGGTACATACACACAATGGAGCACTGCTCAGCAATAAAAAGGAATAGACTTTTGATAAACATAAAACAAAGCATGAATTTCCAATAATTGTGCTAAAAGAACCCAGACAAAATATATGTGTATGTACATATATATATACATGTATATATATATATATACACCATACAATTCCACTTATATAAAACTCTGGAAAATACAAGCTAATCTAATCTATAATGACAAAAAACAGATCAGTGGTTGCCTAGGGGGCAGAAGAAAGAGGGAACAGGGTAAAAGGGACTCTTACAGAAAGGCATGAAAACTGTAGAGTGATGGACATGTGGGTTTCATGTGTATATACAAATGTCAAACTTATCAAGTTGTACACTTTTAAAATGTGCAGTTTATTGTATTTCAAGTGTGCCTCAATAAAACTGTATTTTTACGTGATAAGCAGGCTAGAATAGTTTAGCAGAGAGTAAATTTCCAATCTACAACACCCAGAACACTACAAACTTATTTTATTAATAATTTACACAAAAAGTTACCATCTATAAAAGATATTTGTGTATTACTTTCCTAAAGGAATGACTCTACAGACTTTATTATGATAGGTCACTGAATTTGGCTAGTAAGAGACTTTAATTTCACCCATTACAGTCTCTTAATTGTATCTAATCATTTGTGAACTATTGAGATTCAGAAACAAGTTTGTTATCACCCTCTTGCATTGATTGATTGGAATTAAATATAAATCGGTTTAAATTCAGTGCTGAATAACTCTTTGAGCCTGTGCAAATTACTTCAACTTTCTAAGCCTCCATTTGCTCATCTGTAAAATTGAAATATGTATTCACCTCTTTCCTGGTTGTTGTTGTAAAGAGAATTTACATCTGTATGGTAGTGTGTACAACAATAGGTACATGATAAATGGTTATTATTATTATTATTATTACATAACATTATGAGATAAACAAATTTCATTGAAGACCATGATGTTTTTTCTGGTCTCTTTCTAGCCAGTTGATCCAATTATGGGTTTTCACACATATAAATATAAAGTATTATCTATATACATATATGCATGTTCATTTGTTTAGCAAGTATTTATTAAACCCCTATAGAACTGTATGGCAACCATGAATTTTTGCCATATTTATATGTTCAATTTCACAGTAATAGCCAGTCCTTTAAGAATTCTAGCCACTGAATTCTGATCTTCACAATAATTATTATCTAAATATTCTTCCATAATTACTTTTTCTTTAAATTTCAAAGCATTGTTTAAAGATTGGTAAAATCCGAATATAATATGTATAATAAAAATTGTATATGTGTGTTCAAAAAAGGAAATTCAGCAAAATGTTGAATTTCTTTTTATTTTGATGATTGCACAATTATTTTTAATTTTTTCTCACTTTACTATGCCAAATTTTTTTGAAAGTATGTTTCATCTTTAAAGTGGAAAATAAATTTGAAGTAATGAATAAAATATTTACTGCCTGAATTTGGCAGTGTCCACAAATGCTACATTTAGAAACGTCACTTGGATTCTCACTTCTGCTCATTCCCCCGTCACACTATATGCACTAACTTTCGTAAGTAAATCTGTCTTTCAATCTAAAGGAGAACCATGACTGAAGCTGAATAGAGGAAAGATTTGGTGACTAAGCAACAGACTGGAACCTCAGTGCCTGTGAATTTCATTCTAAATTCTGTCCCTAATTTGTGATATATCCTAAGGAATTTCTCAGCCAGTTTCTGCCTCTCTTACTTGGCTTGTAAAATGGTGGCATTCACAGTTACTCTTCAGTCTGACTCTGCCTGGTTTCTGAGCAAGCATTGTATATATAATCAAGCCCTGTACTGGTTGTTCACAATGATTCCTAGTAGAGATTATATTCTCCCACTCAGATCCGGTCATGCAAATATGTAAATATATCAAATAACCACCCTTTCAGACTGACAAACAAGTTGATCAGTATTCCACCATCATTTGGTTTTCATTAGGAATGAGTCCAAGATTGGTTGACTCCTCTTCACACCACTGTCTATATCCCACAGGGATCTGCAGTAGTTATGAGCCCCAAGTGCATTTCCATCAACAATTAGAACTAGCTGACTTTATCTCCTCATCCCCTACACATGTTAAGACTTGAGGAAAAGGAAAAGTAGATCTTCCTCCAAGAAATTGATATATCCTATCTTGGAAGTGAGGAACTTTATTTCACATGTTCCATAACCACCTACCATATGTGTAACAAAACTTTATTTGAAGATTAAATAAATTAATATAGCCCGAACTGAGAGATCTTAAATTAAAATTTTAGTATCATTCAACATGCTATATCACCTCAACAATCTTTAGGCCAGTTTGAAAGTCATACATCCACTTTACACAGTAATAAGAAATTTCTCCCAGACTTCAAACTCTGATATTGAGGAATAAATATGCAAAATTCCAAGAAAGTTATGTAGGGCAACCATAGCTGCTGCTTGCCTCAAAATGAATAAGATGGCAGTGACTAGAAATCAAGGCCCATCCTATGGCTATCAGGTGTGTCATCCCAGGGCTGGTTGAGGGCAGGGTACACCACGATAGTGGCAGAGCCCAAGAATGACAGAGCCCTGGCAGAGGAATAGTTCTTTAATGCTTTGACCGAACTTGATCTAACTTATGGGGCTATATCCCCTATGCTGTAGCAATAACGTCACTGTCTATTAAGAGGACACTAATTATTAATTCTTTCCATTAAGAAAGTAAGATATATAATGATGTAATGTATGGTGACGAACATAACATAATAAAAAAAAAGTGGAAAAAAAAAAGTAAGATATACTGGTCCATAATTAGCAGAAACCTTTCAGGAACTTTTGGTAGAATGGTATCATGTCAACAATTACCCAGTCTCTCAGTATGGTGCATGTTGATAATATTTTTTCATTCATATCTTGGCCCCATGGTTCCACATTTTAATTCCTGAGAGACTCTAGATTTCTCAGTGATTGTCATCTAGTGCTATTACCACATTTAGTTTGCAAATAAGATCCGGAGGACTCTGAATTTATTCTTTCAGGCGGTACCCAGCTATCAATTTGAAAACAGAATTCAGGAATTTCCAGTTTAGAATGATATCTAGAAAGGAGTCACTCATGGCTTTCCCTACTTCCCACTAAAATGTACAGGAAAAAAAGACCAAATCCCATGCCACAACTAAAAATTGAGACTGAACAAAAACATCCAATATACAAAGTTAAGGTGAAAAATCCATGAACTATGAAAGGAATATAGCTGTATTGATTTTTTTAACAATCTAGACTTCCTCTCAATAAATATAGACTTTTTTTAAAAAAGTGAAAAAATATTGACTATTCTCTAACTTAAGACACATAATTTATAGCATCCTAGAAACCAAGTATTGAATTATTTACTGTAGAGGTTTAAGATGCTGCATTTTTAATTAGCCGGAAAACTATTTTATACACACATATGCACAGAAAATCCTCTCCAACTCCACTCTCCAAATTTGCATACTATATCCATTCATAGACCATGTGGAAGGATCGGCAATGGCAAGTTGCATCTTGGGATGTCTGTAAGCCTAAACAGGTAGTAATGCAAGCTGGGACTTGTAGTTTTTTATATATTCCATTAGCTTAGGGTATTAAAATCAAATGGGAGAAGGATAAGAAAGCACCCTAAGGAAAGAAGAATTGTGTAGAGAAAAATTAGTCTTAGAAATTTGAATAGAATGCTAGCTTGCCTTCTGATTTCATATCTGAAAAAAAAAAAAATCAACTACTCTTCTCATAGACAAGAGCAGGGCCAGAGCTATTCCTGTTAAAAAAATCTTAAGTGTGATTGGATCTTGCCTCATTAATAGACAAATACATGTAGAAATTCAACCTGATGTCTCTGAAAAAATATAGACTAAGGGAAAGAGAAATAATTCTAAAAACTATTTATTTACTCATTTATTCAACAAATATTTTTGAACCTGTAATTAATATGTCTTACCCATGTAATTAATACTATCAGAGATACTAAACATAGAAGGGAAAATAAATGATATATGAGCACTCTACACTAAGTTTAAAATCAAATAGGAAGGCAGATATTAATTAAAAATTATACAGATATATTTTAAAAGTGCTGTAAACATAAAGAAAGGTATGGAAGGACATAGAAAGTTATATGACAGTATTCAAGACAAAGTTTATAAAATTTCTTGACATTCTCATGTATGTCAATCTATGTAAATACATCTTGTATTTGTGTATTTTAATGTAATACAAATATATATAATGTAAAACAATGTGACCTCTATAAAAAAGAAACAAGATCATAATAAGAGAACAAGTCAGAAAAAGAAGACAATATGCACAATATGGACCAATGCAAAGAAATTAAAGATGTAATGTCAAAATAGAAATCCATACTGGAGAGAGAACAAAACTGAACAAATACTGAGGAAGTGAAATCAGTAATATGTGGAACAAAATTAAGAAATCCCTCCTACAGTAAACAGGATATGGACAGATAGTTGAAAATGATAGAATGAAGACTATAGTTTTGGAAAGCACAGAACAGAGAATATGTGAATACTTGAATTTCTAAAAAGAAACCACAGAAAATAGAAGCAAAAAATAGTCCACAAATGGGGAAGGGGTTGGAAATGGATGGAATATTCTAAACTGCAAGAAGTCTTGTGTAGCTAACATCAAACACTGTGGGGAAAGATTAAAAGCTTTTCCCTAAGATTAAAGAAAAGACAAAAATGCCTGCTTTCACCATTTCTATTCAACATAGTCCTGGAAATTCTAGTCAGAGCAATTAGGCAAGAAAAAGAAATAAAAGGTATCCGAATTGGAAAGGAAGAAGTAAAATTATCTCTATTCACAGAGAGCATGTTCTTATACGTAGAAAAAACTAACAAATACACACACTCACAAAACCAGTTAGAGCAAACAAACTAATTCAGCAAAGATGCAAGATAAAAAACCAACACACAAATCTCCAATGTATTTCTACACACATACAATGAATAATCTAAAAAGAAAATTAAGAAAACAATTTGAAATAACATAAAAAGAAAAAAGATAGAAATAAATTTAACCAAGGAGGCATAAGACTCTACTGTAAACTACAAACATAGCTGAAAGAAATTAAAGAAGACCAAAAAAAAAAAACAAAAAGGATTTTAAAAAGAAGAAAATTAAAGAAGACCTAAATGGAAAGGCACCCGAGGTTCACAGATTGAAAGACTTAAAATTTACAAAATGATAATACTACCCAAAGCAAAATACAGATTTAATGTAATCCTTATCAAAATCCCCACAGGGTTTTTGCAGAAATGGAAAAGCCCATCTTAAAATGTGTACAGAATTTCAAGAGAGCCATAACAGCTAAAACATTCTCAAAAAAGAACAAGTTGGAGAACTCATACTTCCTGGTTTCAAAACTTACCACAAATCTACAGTAATCAAAAGAATGTAGCACTGACATAAGGGTAGACATATAGATCAATGGAATAGAATTGAGAACCTAGAAATAAACCCTTACATCTACAGTTAGTTGATTTGAACAAGGGTGCCAAGATAATTCAATAGGGAAAGAACAGTCTCTTCAACAAATGGTGGGAAAATTGGATATACTCATGCAAAAGAATAAAGTTGGACCCTTACATTACATAACATACAAAAACTAACTCAAAACAGGTCAAAACTTAAATTTTTAAAAGCAAAAACTATAGTGTCTTGGAAGAAAATACAGGGGTAAATCTGCATGATCTTGGATTTGGCCATGGTTCCTTAAGTATGACACCAAAAGTACAGGCAACAACAATAACAAATAGACAAAATAGATTGCATTAAAATTAAAATTTTTGTGTATCAAAAGACATTATCAAAAGAGGGAAAAAGACAACACACAGAATGGAAGAAAATATTTGCAAATCATATATCCAGAATATATGGAGAACTCCTGCAACTCAACAACGAAAGACCAAACAGCCTGATTTAAAAATGGGCAAAGAGGGGCATAATGGCTGCCTCAGTCAGAAGAGCATGAGACTCCATCTCAGGGTTGTGAGTTCAAGTTCTACGTTGTGTGTAGAGATTGCTAAATAAATAAATAAATAAACAAACAAATCTTAAAAAAGAGAGAGAAAATTTTCCCCAAACCTAATTGTGTGGAATAATACCAAAAAAAAAAAAAAAATTATAAAAACGGGTGAGGGATTAGAATAGCTATTTCTCCAAAGAAGATATACAAATGCTCAACATGATTAGTCATCAGGGAAATGCAAATCAAAACCACAATGAAATACCACTTAACACCCGTTAGAATGCTATTATCAATAAATTGAAAAATATCCCCTTTATCTTCCATTTGTTTTTTAAAGGGCCCCTTACTCTTGACTTTTCCCTAAAGACCTCTCTTCACTACAGCTCCCTCAGGCAGGCACTGTGTTTTCTCCCATTGCTCCCCACTAGTCAATGAGTTGGAGTACATGTCTTTTTTTCCTCTCTATTACCAGTTCCAAACCATTCCTCCTTCCTCACTCCTCCCTAAAATCTCACAGCTTGCTGTAGGTCATCTGTCAAGCCCACACTATCCCTCATTTTTTTATTATAATTCTTGAGTTACAACTATTCTCTAAAATATATCCATTATAAATCTTGGTGGTTTCACTATATCCAGTTAGATGAGCCTTCTCCTATCCTGTTTCTTAATCTCATCTTCCAATGATCTTGCCATCTATTTTATTTCAGCCACTCACTCCATCCATCACACCCTAGACCGGCATTATTCAATACAGTAGGCACCAGCCACATGTGCTCCTGAGATCTTGAAGTGTGGTTAATGTGACTAACAGACTGAACTTTAAATTTTATTTAACATTATTTAATTTAATATACAATTTTTAAACAATAAGTGATTTAGTCACTGAAAAACTTTTAAGAATGTTTGGATCAACTTGAGTATGTAAATTAACTTTTTTCACTTGTAAAGGTTCTGAAATCTAAATACCTATCAAGCATCTCTGATAAAAATTTAATTTCTTGGGGCACCTGGGTGGCTCAGTTGTTAAGCGTCTGCCTTCGGCTCAGGTCATGATCCCAGGGTCCTGGAATCAAGCCCCGCATCGGGCTCCCTGCTCAGCGGGAAACCTGCTTCTCCTTCTCCTTCTACTGCTTCCCCTGCTTGTGCTCTTTTGCTTTCTCTGTCAAATAAATAAATAAAATCTTTAAAAAAAAAATGTAACTTCTTAGTTGAGATGTACTGTAAGTATTCAACGTAGGGGCACCTGAATGGCTGCTCGGTCAGTTAAGTGTCCGACTCTTGATTTCGGCTCAGGTCATGATCTCAGGGTCATGAGATCCGGCCCTGCATTGGTCTCCGTGCTAAGCATGGAGCCTGCTTCTTTCTCCCTCCCTCTCCCTGTGCCCCTCCCCACCCCCACTCATGCTCTCTCTCACTAAAAAAAAAAACAAAAAAAAAAGAAAAGAAAAGAAAGTATAAAATATATACCAGATTCCAAAGACCTAAGGTATAAAAAAGAGAATGTAATATATTTTATTAATAATTTTTATATTGATTACATGTTAAAATAATAATATTTTGGATACATTTGCTTAAATAAAATATATTATTAAAATTAATTTTACCTCTTTACTTTTTTGGTAGCTACTAGAAAATTTAAAATTACATTTGTAGCTTGCAAATTTCTGTTGAACAGTATTACCCTAGACCTTGTCATTATCAGTAACTGCACCATTGATATCAATTGCAAAGGTCCCACTCCTTGATAACCAACTATCTTTCCAACTAATACCCGAACTCCAATAATTATTGAACCCACCAAGACATTCAATCCATTGATGCTTCCATCTTACACTATCCCTCCTCTGGGTCGGCAGCAGTTCCCTTTTACTCAACTTAAACTCCATGTTCTATTGTTATAAATGAATGAATGAAAAAATTTAACAAAAGATATGTCGTGATAAAACATTTATAACTAGTTTTTATTGTGTTCTCCAAGCGTTCTCCATTATTTTTTTAAATCTCTCAATAATCCCATGAGGTAGTTTCACTACCTCCTAGTTCCTTTCATATGCTACTACACCATGACGGAAAAGGGAAATGGATGATATGCTTGCTCCATAAAGCATTTGCTGCGTCAGGGGCCTCTAGATTTTTTGTCTTCTGCCTGAATTTGTCCCACTTTTTTGACCCCTGTCTCCTGTCTCTGATTCTGACAGATTATTATTATATATATATATATATGATTCAAAGCTATGCTTAAATATCTTCACAACCCATCCTCTATAACCTATTCCTTCCAATAGACCCAGGGGTAATTCATTTATTTATAAATTCAACAAATTCACTGAGGATCTTCTCTATACCAGGCACTGCTATAGACCAGAGGTCTTCAAACTGTAAAAGGTCAGATAGTAAATATTTTGGGCTTTGTGAGCCAAGGGACAAAATCAATAATGTAGTATTTACAAAAGAGAAAACAAATATCCTCAACTTTTATTAATGAAATTAAACATATAGTAATAGGGGCACCTAGTGGCTCAGTCAGTTAAGCTGTTGCCTTCGGCTCAGGTCATGATCCCAGGGTCCTGGGATCCAGCCCCGCATCCCTGCTGAACAGGGAGCCCAGTTCTCTCTCTTTCCCTCTGCCCCTCCCTCTGCTGGTGCTTGCTCTCTCTCTCTCCCTCTCTCTCTAATAAATAAATATAATAATAAAAACTAAGTACAATTTTTTTTAATACAAGCGTCCTAATGAGAATAATAAAATACTTTTTCTAGAAAGGATAACACTTTGATTTGGATTCAAAGTTAGCATTCTTATAATCAAATCCATTGCAAATGTTCATCTGTACCTTCTAAGCTCAGGCAATAACAAAAGGGCAGGCCAGAAATAGCTGTACTGTGCCAACCACTGAACTAAACATAAAAAAAAATCCTTGTTCACAGGACGCTTATATTTTCATGGAGGGGTAGGGGATATAGGAAATAGACAATTATAATAAGTCAGATGGTGATAAATGCAATAAAGACAAACAAAGCAGGGAGGGGGGAATCGAGGGTGACTAATGAAAGATGGCAGAAGCAATGATTTTATGTAGGATTGTCAGACGAACCTTCCTTGGCTGAAACAGAGACCTGAGGAAAGCAAGTTAGTAAGCCATGGAAGAAACTGAGGCAAGAGTGGGAGCCTGGTAAAGGCTCCTGAGTAGATGCGTGTGTGATCAACACACTGGAGTAAACAAGGGGATGGTGGTGGGAAATAAAGAGGTGCTTTAGACTTTAGAGATCCTTGTCAGTCCAGAGTGAAATGTAACATCATGGCAGGGTAGCAGGAAGGGAAAAGAACTGGATGAAAACCTGGGGTTGAAAGCATAAATGAGACTAGACACAGCTTAATCAATCTCTACTCTCAGTAAATGGGGTCGAACATGGGAGAAGCTATTCAGCAATTTTGAATCACTCCTCCCCCTATTTATTTATTTATTTTTATTTTTTACTGAATGAACCAGTGACTATTTTGTGAGCATAGGCTCTGAGAAACTTAAGGATAATATCTTATCATTTAACTCAATTTTACAAATGCATATAGAAAACTAAAATATATCTAGAAACTTTCCAGTTATTGTGGAAGAAATCGAAGAAACACAAGGCAAGGCCTTACAATCACATTAGAAAGTCAGGAGATGCATAAACAATGAGCAAAATCCTCTTCTGGGGATCTCCTGATGTGTGTACACTGCCTTTAAGATAGTGATCCCCTCCCACCTTGGAAGTCCAGTGAGGCAGAATACCCCTGTCCTATCAGTGATTGTGCACGTGACTTAGGTTCCCTAATCAGAAATACAGCCTCACACTTGGGACTTCAAATCCTGAACAAGTGATTTAACAATATATAGACTCAACAATATATTTAACAACATAGAGGGAGTTCAAATTTCCCTATAGCACAGAGAGAACATAAAAAGGATTCTTCCTCCAGTTTGTATTTGCTGTGGGGTAAGCTGCCTAACCCTTGCTTTTTGTTCACTTTCCAGCCTGGTTTTCAGCCTTTCCATGATTCTATGAGTCTCTGATTGTCATCTAGATAGCCAGAGTCCATTTCTATGGTTGATGACCAAGAAGTCTGTAATGTCAATAATGGAAGGCAGGACAATTTGGGGCATCCAGGGGACTAAGGCTATTACAAGTACAATCAAGAAAATACCATTGTTACACAACAATATAAATGTATGCAAAACACTGAACTACACACAAGAGGTTATGATAGTAAGTTTTATGTTATATGTATTTTATCACAATAAAAAAAATAGGAAAAAGAGGGCAGGAGGAAACTTTTGATTTCAATGGTATAAGCATGTACCAAAACATCAAACTGTACATTGAAATATGTGCAGTTTATTTTAAGTCAATTAGGTCTCAATCTCTTTACAAAACAAATATTAAAAACCTGTTACTTTCTTATCATTTTATACTTATAAGAAAAAGAAACAATGGATGTTTGGCCAAGTCTTCATTGAAGAAGTAAAATTTGTATTGACCCTTGAGAGCTGAATAGAAATTAACTGGTGGTGCCTGGGTGGTGCAGTAGGTTAAGCTTTGGACTCTTGATTTAGGCTCAGGTCCTGATCTCAAGGTGTTGAGATCAAGCCCCATGTGGAACTCCGTGCTCAGCATGAAATCTGCTTAAGATTCTCTCTCCCTCACCCTCTACCCTTCCCACCCCCTGCACTCTCTCTCTCTCCCAAATAAATAAATCTTAAAAAAAAAAATTAAATTATCCCCTACCCCCCCATAGAATTTAAAAAAGGAAATTAAAAAAAAAGAATTCCAAACAAAATATTACCAGGCGAGTAAGGAGATATGGCTGTACATAATAGGTACTGGGGAGTAAAATAAAGAAGTGGTGTTAAGGAGTCATGAGGGCAAAGATATTGAATGGTTATGGAAATGTTAGCTTTTGGAAACTTTGAATGTCAAGACGAAGGATTGGGAACTTAAATTTCTATGCAAGAACAAAGAAGATGGTGAGTAGGAATCAATACCTTGGATATAAAATTATAAAATGAACTACATCTGCTATTTAGAGTCTTGAATAGTTATTTAATTTGTGTATTCCTATGAATTATTATTATTTCTATGGTATATCCTATAAATTGCTTTGCTGATTATCTTTTCCAATCTTCTTCTAATGTGCCTTTGTGTACTATGAAGGCTGGAAAGTTAAAAAAATTAAACTTCTCAGACTCCCTTGCAGTTAGCTTTCCAGATATCATGTTCTGCCATCAAAGGTATCCATGCAAGACTAGAATTTGGATCTGAAGTAAATGGGAGAGAAGTGACATGAGACATCCATTTTGCTAGTGGAAATTGGGGCAGAGACAGCATGGAGCCAGGAGACTTCATGGCAGCTTCCCAGGTAAACATGGCCATGGCAACAACAGCAGCTCTCTTGGCAGCCCATTTCAGGAGTGTGGCTCTTCTAGGTGTCCCTGGAAACTCAACCTAGAGTCTGTTTCTTCAGCCCTCCCAACGATTCAGCAAGCCATTTAATACTCTGCAATAAATCTTGTTTGCTGAAACTAGCTCACTGGATTCTGTTCTCTGAAACTAACCCTGACAAATATTTGTTCTAACTGTACCAGTTTGGAAAAAACTACACTTTGTTAATGAATAGCATGTGTAGGTATAAAAACACAGTAACATATATCTTTCCTTTCAAAATTGTGAAATATTAAAATTCACCATATTATTATTACACCCAATGTCTCTCTGTACTCTTAAGGAAAGAGAGATCCTATTTATCTAAGTCTTATTTGGTAGAGACTATCAGTGTCAAAGAATAAGTATAATGTATGTATCCATTTTGGCATTTCCAAAATATTTTTCTTGATCAATATTAGAAAAGTATAAAGTAGTTAATTTTGATCAGGAAACATTTATTTTGCAGGCCTGAGTGTCAATTTTATTCAAGATACTCTTTAATATATTATACTAAAATCAACTGTTGTAATGACAAGAAAATTCTATGATACTATTAAATATCTTGAGGTAGGTTTTGTTTTGTTCTTTTTATGTAGCCTATTTACAGAGTTCACTCAGCGGCTTAAAGGTTTTTTTCCCATGGGAAAAGTGAAACAGATCCCTAGATTGCTCATAGTAGCAAATTTATCGCTTTTTTTATCAAAAAGTAATTTGTTTTTAATAAAAACATTTCACTGGTTGACAAGTGAAATAATAAAGCTATTCGGTTGCTGTCATCGTTTCTAAAAAGAGAAGAAGTGTGTGTGTGTGTGTTTGTGTGTGTGTGTCCAGTACCTAAAAACTACTGGCTTATCCTCTAACATAATCTAAGTATTGGGTATGTGAGTATGCTGGTATACATCCCATGATTAGGAAAGCATGGAAAACTGATTTTAGTATGCTTTTGGTCTTAGCAGCAGGATATAATCATTTTTAACAGAAATTATGAAATTGCACATTAGCATACTATGTACATTTCAGATTACAAGACTACATATGTATATATATTGCTTGTGGATGCATTAAAAAATCTTTACTACCACATGTTCCTATTTTTTACTTATTTAAATCAATTGCTAAACAAATTAAAGTCATACCAATGTTTCTTGATACAGTCAACATTTAAGTATTTAACACATATTTCTATTGGTTTAAATGTTAAGCATCTTATTTGTCTTGAAATAATGCTTTTTATAAAAATTTTTGGAAAATACACCAATGAATTGTGAAGAGATGAAACCTTAGACACAGAAAATTATAAACAGAAATAAATGAAACAAAAAGCCAATTTGATAAATTATTTATGAAGTACCTACTAGGTACGTTGCATTGACTTAGTATTGACTTAGATTCTATGATTATAGAAAGGTTTACCTAATGAGCACAACAAAGAATGACAGAGGAAAAGAAAAACATATTACTTCTAAAACTGAGACACACTCTAAGCCAGTTTAGTTTTTCATACAATGAGCTATGCATCTGGGCCTCAGGGCCACTTCCAAATGCCCTCGGGGAAGAGGGACAAAATGCAGTCATTCAGACCCTAAATATCTAACTGCATGACCCTCTTATAAAATCCTTTTTTATTCTGAAGGTGAGTCTGCTTCCTGGAATTTATGCTCAAATGCAATTTGGAGTTCTTAAAAACATTATCTCCTTAACTTAAACATTTTGCATTTGCATGAGACACCAGGGAATATGAAATGATGCACTAATTGAAACATGACTTAATAAGCAGTCCATGAAACCAGGAGAGCCCCTGAACTGTAATCCCAGCTTGGATACCACTTGCTGTGTTTCTTTGGTTTAATTGAATAACACACCAGAATTTTAGTTCCCCCATTTGTTGAAAGAAATAAACAGTGAAGCTACCAGTCACTGAAAAATTGAATAAATTAAATAGTTAATTTTGTGCCCTTTTGTAAGGATGAATTATATATGTAAAGTCATGTTTGTTGAAAATAGAGCCTGCTGCCTAAAAAGCCTCTTATACAATGGAAAAGTCTACCAAAATCTATAGAGTATCTCTTGATTGCTGATTATTGATTTATCAAACTCAATTTTGGTATCTTTATTTGAGTACTATGCTAATTGGTAATTCAACAAATTAAAATGGCATGAGTCATTAAGAAGAACAAGGTAAATCTGTATGTACTGACAGGAAATATCTCCAAATCTATTGCTAAATGAAAAATAGCAAGGTACAAAAGCAAAGTGTAGAGTAGTCCATGAGTTGTGCTTAAAAAAAGATGAGAGAAAGAGGGATAGGGGAGGCAGGAAGGGGAGAGAGAGGGAGAGGAAGAAGAATGATTCTAATCCAATCACAAGGTGATGAGTTTTTCTGAGTACTTAAGAACACTTTTATTTTATCCTCATAAATACAGCACCTGTTTCAATGTCAGGTTCAGATGACATGGTGAGGACATATATATATGTTGTGACTATCATCTCTAGGATGTCATTTAGACATTTCACATATAAAGCAAAAAGAGTTATACCCAAAGTTCATAAAGATTTTGTATTATTTATTTTATTTTTTTTAAAGATTTTATTTATTTGACACAGCAAGAGAGGGAACTCAAGCAGGGGGAGTGGGAGAGGGAGAAGCAGGCTTCCCGCTGAGCAGGCAGCCCGATGGGGGGCTCGATCCCAGGACCCTGGGATCATGACCTGAGCCGAAGGCAGACCCTTAATGACTGAGCCACCCAGGCACCCCAATAAAGATTTTATAAACTCTTTTTTAAGGAGTTCTGAAATTGTAAGCCAGCAAAACACTGAACCAGTAAGGAAAGGATTAAGTAAACTGCATTATGACGACTTTGCTGAAATACTGTGTAACTAATAAAAATTAGTTTTAAAAGCCATTCAGTAATAAATAAAAATATTTAACAGTAGAAAGTTAAATGAAGGGACGCCTGGGTGCCTCTGTCAGTTAAGTGTCTGACTTCGGCTCAGGTCTTGGTCCTGGGATCGAAGCCCTTGTTGGGCGCCATGCTTAGTGGGAAGTCAGCTTCTCTCTCTTCCTCTCCCTTTGCCCCTCCCCACACCTGTACGCTGTCTCTCTCAGATAAATAAATAAAATATTTAAAAAAAGAAAGAAAATAAGGGGCTCCTGGGTGGCTCAGTCATTAAGTGTCTGCCTTTGGCTCAGGTCATGATCCCAGGGTCCTGGGATCGAGCCCCACATCAGGATCCCTGCTCCACGGAGGGCCTGCCTCATCCTTTCCCACTCCCCCTGCTTGTGTTCCCTCTCTTGCTGTGTCTCTCTCTGTCAAATAAATAAATAAAATCTTTAAAAAAAAAAAGAAAGTTAAATAAAAAAAATGAAGTATCCACTAAAATGGAACATAGGTATTCCCTATGATCCAACAATTTCACTCCAAGGTATATAGCCAACAAAAAATGTGTACATATATTATTTACTAAAAGACAAGGACAAGAATTTACATAACAATACTATCTGTAATCACCAAAAACTATTTATTTATTCACTCTATGATGGATGGACAAAAGCAACATCCTTCGGCCCCATCACATTTATTTTCTTATTTTATTTTCATAGGAAATATTTTATTGCCAACCTTCAAAGCACAGAATACGGAATTAAAAATCATTTCGGCTGGGACTCGCATAGAATAAAGATGGATATCTGTTTTGGAAGTCTTCAAAGTATCATGATACGTAAAAGACTGACATACAGCTGGACACTGCAGTTCACGGACTGTACCCCTGACCAGCTGTGATGGGCTGCCTCTCTGTTGTCCACAAGTGGAGGCGGATGCATGCCAGCACACAAGGTGGTGTGTCTTTTCCCAGTATTTCATGCACAGCTCCTTGCTACACTCTGGGAAACAACACTTCACTGAGATGGCAGCCTTTAGCTTCAGACATTAGTTGAGCCACCAGGAGCCAAGAGCTATCATCAATAGCAGGGGAAAGTGAGGTGGAAAGCCCTGGCCAGAGACAGCACAGGCAGGAGACGGAGAAGGATGACCGCAGGAACAGCAGGAGTTGGAGATGGCAGTAGGAGCCACAGGAAGAGATGCCATGAGGTGCTCACTTGGTATAATGACTGCCCCAAGGTGAATGCATAAAAGCAACAAATCATGACATCTCATTATAGGCTCGCTCTCGTGTCAGCCCTCAGTCAGCATGATTGACTGACACAGCTAAAAATAAAACCAGTAATAAGAATTCCGATTCCCTGGGTCTCTGACACCTCAGAGCGGTACCTGCTTATGGATGGGACAGCTACAGCCTTCGCCAGCCTCAATTACTTCAAATAATAAAGTGTCACTTAACAACTGGTTTAAATAGTTTGAAGATTCCGGCAGTAACTACTTCAAAAAAAAAACCCTGCCTTGTGTGTGTTTAATGTTATCTCAATACCACAACTAGTAAAAGAGCAGACTAGCTAAAAGGCTTCAGAAACACCATCAGAAAACGTTCCAGCAGATACCCAAGCAGTTTCTCTCTCCCATCAGAAGGTAGAGGCTTCTTTCTGGAAGACAATTGGCAGAAAGCAACGAATATGGCTGTTGTTTACAAAACATCATCTGTTCCTCCTTTAGGAATATCATAATTATTCTATTTTTTTTCCACAGAAAGCTCTCCGTGATCTCTCAATACACAAACAATAAAGCTCAGCTTAGGAACCTGGATCAGTCCTAGGATAAAGTTTGCTGTACTTCATATCCAGGGAGTGAAAGAAGAAGAAATTGCATATTTAAATTCAACTGATGTTAAAAGGATTTGCTTGTCCGAGCATTAAACATATTATGAGATTTAAATCACCATTACCCACAAAATAATCTCTTTGGAAATTAACCCAAGTCTGCAAATTTAGGTTGAAATTATTTAACAAGAGAGAATTCTATAAAATACTGTATTGTTTCAAGGACAGGTTTTCAGAATTATATATTAATAGCCTGAAACTTAAGTGTATTTTTCAGTGCCTTTTTATTCTTTCATTCAACAAATACAGCTCAGGACTTACTCCTTACAAGA
The DNA here is from genome assembly GCF_037043125.1 of Eumetopias jubatus. Lineage (NCBI taxonomy): Eukaryota > Metazoa > Chordata > Mammalia > Carnivora > Otariidae > Eumetopias > Eumetopias jubatus. Next base: position 113,749,012 of record NW_028274807.1, read on the forward strand.
AAATGTGCTAGCCCTAAAGAGGATAAAAAGATCAACTGAAAGCAAAGTCTCCATGACTTTTTTTTTTTAAGATTGATTTATTTATTTTGGGGGGAGCAGAGGGAGAGAGAGAGAGAGAGAATCCTTGATCAGACCTCTGCTGAGTGTGGAACCCAACAGCGTGGAGCCCGACACAGGGCTCAATCCCAGGACCCTGAGATCATGACCTTAGCTGAAATCAAAAGTCAGATGCTTAACCGACTGAGCCACTCAGGTGCCCCAAAGTCTCCATGACTTTATAAAATAATAGGGAAATTGGCACATATGATAATGACAATTCAAGGGAATACATGATTTTATTATTGAATGACTTCTGTGGCCCTGACCCACTGTACCAAATGCCAAGTATACACCAATATTCTGGATTCTGGGAGCTCACAGTATATTGGACAGGGCAGTTATATAAGCAAACAAGTTACAAAACGACATGATAAAGGCTAAAGCAGGGGTACATAAAATGCTCTATGCTCTAAAAGCATAGAGGAGAAAATGGCTAATTGAGCCAGCCAGGGAAATCAAAGGGGACTGATTATTTCTGGCACCTAGCAGCTATATTGGGTTTTGCAGGATGGGTAGGATTTAACCAGGGAGAGAATGAAATTGATGACAGAGAGCATATTCCAAGCAAAATGAACAGAAGACACAAATAAGGCATAAATGTGAGAAATCAGGGGGATGATAGACACTAGGATCCAATTTTTATCTACTGTCCTGACATTATTTAGTAGCACCCCCTTACACTCAAAAGCACTATCTTTCGCACGTTACAGTACAGGGTCAAACTAATAGAAAAGCATATCTCAGTTCAGCACTACTACAACCTTAGGTGTATTAGGGAAGATGGATAAGAATGAAGGAGGATATTAAGGAATCAAGATTTTTTTCATCTTGTAGGCAATGAGGAGACATCAGAAATGTTTAACTGGGGATATATCAGAGTAGGTACCTTCTAAAGGTAACAGTAGTTGGCTTTTTAGAGGCTGGACTGGGTTGTAGGGCATGAATAGTGTCTGATATTACAGGACTGAACTAAGGTATTGAAGAAGAAAATCCAGGTCCTGGTAAAATCAATAGGACCTTAAAGACTGATCCACAAAAGAAGACACAAGGACAGCCTTTTTTCTCAATCCCCACTGAAGCTGTCTGTAAACGTTTATCATGTCCTTCAAGCCCCCAACCATGTGTGCCAGACCCCAAGTGATAATCTAGGAACATGTCCACTAAGTCTCCTGGCCCTAACTCCAAGATTTTGTCCATCTCTCTCTTGTATCTTCAATCGCTCTCCCCATCTACATAAACTTATAAATATACCCATTTCTCCATCAATTAAAATAAAAAAAAACCCCTTTGTTTTAAGTCTCTTCCCAGCTCTCTCAGCCCTGTCATCTCTATATTCTTGTAGGAGTGGTTTATACTCACCATTCCCAGACTTCTACAGTCTCTGCTCTTAAGCAAATAAAAACAACAACCACAATAATAACTAATATAGACTGAGTGCTTACTAGATTCCAGGCACAAGACTTTGTGTGCTCTCTCTTATCAGTTTTCTCACCAAAAACTCATAGTGTAGTTACTATTACTCAGAAAATGACGCTCACAGAGGTCATCAAAGAGAGCTGCTCTCTGGAGAACCTCAGCCATCACCTGTATATTTTTGACTCCTAATATAAATAATTCCAGAACTGTCTCTTCCCGCCTGAGCTCCAGACATACTCTTTGAATCCCCTACATGACATTTCCACTTGAATAATCTGTTGAAAACCCAAACTCTATATGCATAACACTGAACCTATAATGACTCCTTTCAATTACCCCCTGCAAAAAACTTTCTGGTGGTCTACACTAGGTACTCAAGAGTAAATCTTGGTTCTTCCTTCTCTGCTTTCTTTCCTCCCTCAACCACCACTCTCAATTGTTTACCATGTCCTGTGAGATGCATCTCCAAAATCTCTTGCTATTCATGCCTTCCTTCCCCTACACTACCCAAATCCAGCCCCATATCACCTCTTAACTACAGCATTACAATAGCCACATGCTTCAATCTCTCAACCATTCCATTCCTCCTCAACCCACCAAGGACAGGCATCTTGCCTACACAGATGGCTACATCTGTAGGTATCCTACACAGCTCTGATCATACTCATACTTAAAACCTTTATGGGCTCAAAACTTAGCTCACATGTCAGCTCCATTTTCTAACTGTGCTCCCTGCACAAAGGAGAATTAGTCATCACTATCTTTTTCCATGATAATTCATGCTAGAGCAATACTTATTCCATTTATAGTGTATAGCCATGCATGTCGTGTTTCTCCCCTCTGAGAACTCCCTTTTGCCTACGAGCATCTAGCCGAGTGCTTAGCATCCATGTTAAATAAATGTTTGCCTTATTCATCAATTTAGAAATGGCTGGATGATAACCAAACAGTGTCATGTCCATGTGCTGAAACAAGTTTTAATCATCTTTCCTTCCAAATATAAGGATATTCATGAAGAATTTTACAACAAAGCTCTCACTAGAAGGAAAATGGTAGTGAAAAACAGTACTCAGCATTTCTAGCCTGAAGCAGAAGGTGCCAAATATCATGGAAACTTTATTACAAAGTGAATTTTCAGATAGGCTTGTATTCTACAAAGGTGTAGAGGTCAGATAACTAGCCGATTAACTTCTCTATGCACTTCCATTTTGAAGACTTATCTGAATGTTTCTAAGGTTTTTCTTCCCATCTCCCTTTGCTTTATCCTTCACACCCTCATCATTGAGAATGTTAATAGCCTTTAAAGAAATCAATATCCTGCCATCAGGCTCTCACAAGGAGTGCCGTGCAGGTCTGGCAGGTGAGTCATTATAGCACTGGTTATGGAAACAGCTGCAAACCTTTCCCAGGCACATCAGCTGGTATGCAAAAGGGCAGAATGTGGCCTTAAGATGAAACTGAATGCAAAGTCAAAATTAATTTAACTTATATTTTATTTATGATTCAATGAATTAATAATCAAGGATATTTGCATGGGCAAGTTTTTTAAGCAGTAGAGTATCCTTTGATTGAATTAGTATTTCCCTTCAAAAGACATTTTAAATATTAGCATAATAGAGCCTATTGGAGTGAAATCCAAAAATCCACTTGTGAAAATTCTTTACAACTTATGCAGTTATTACCAAGCCAAATTAGTGGGTATGTAGCAAATGAGGATACCCTAACTTATACAGGCTAAAGCCATGACAAATTTTGCTGTTATGGAATTTTCTTGTAGTAAAATTATATAAGAAATATGAGACTTATTGGTCTAACAGTTTCTGATCTAAATCAATATCCTTCAGCATTATTTTTCTAAATTATGGCCAAAAGCCTATTGAAGTAAGAATCTACTTAGGTTCAAGAATGATAAACAAGGTAGGAATAAATGCTATTTAAATATCAGAAAGCTGGGGCATATCCAACTGGTTCTTTATTTCCCCAAATATGTAACTAATATACCTCTTATGAATTTGGTATCTCCTTGGCTGCCCAAATCTTTAATTCCTGGTTGAAGTGCATACACCCAGATCTTTCCTCGGCAATTATTTTCATAAACATTCATAGGGAGAAGTAAGTGATGGTATTTGAGGCTTTATATTTATATCACAATGGTAACATAATTCTACAATGTGTTTTTTACTTAATCCTTTTTGTGGTTAAGAAAAGCATCGAGTAAAATCCCAACTCTGCCCCTTTATCAGCTGTGTGACCTCAGACAAGTTACTTAACCTCCTCTCTACCTCAAGTTTCCCATCTGGCAGATTGAAATAATAATACTACCTCCCTTGTAAGGTCTTGTGAGGTTTAAAATGCAAATCCTTTAGAACAGTGCTTGATAACATGGCATAAACTCTATGTGTGTTGGCTTACTATTATCAGATGCTATTGTTTTCCTTATTTTTCTTAATTTCTGAATATTATTCCAAATTCCGGAATCTCTGGGGATCCCCTCCATCTCATGACTTTAAATACCATTCATATGTAGCTCTCAGATGTAGGTCTCTGAGCTGTACCTCACCACTAAATTCTGACTCACATATAGAACTGCCCCCTCCCCACCCCTAACAGGATGTCTAACAGACATCTCAGAGCTAGAGTGTCAAAACCTGTACCCCTGACCTTCCTCCAGCCCAGTCAGTCCTCCTAATCTCCTTCTGGCTGACCAGGCTAAAGCCCTTGGAATTCTCCCAGACTCATTCCTGTGTCTCTCACCCCATATCCTGTCTATCTGGAAATTCTAGTGGCCCTATCTTCCCTACACACACATATCCACACTTTTCTCACTACATCAACAACCCCAACTCTGGTCACAGCTACAATCATTCTCACTTAGATGATTACAATAGCCTCCAAACTGATTTCCCTGCTTCCACCCTTGCCTCCTTTAGTCTGTTCTCCATACAGCATTAACAAGATTCTATTAAAACATACAACAGACCTGGGGTGCCTGGCTTGTTGGGTCGGTTAAGTGTCTGACTCTTGGTTTTAGCTCAGGTAATGATCTCAGGGTCATGAGATCGAGCCCTGCATCTGCTTCACGCTAGGTATGGAGCCTGTTTAAGATTCTCTCTCTCCCACCCCCTCGGCCCCTCCCCCTGCTCTCTCTCTCTCTCTCTTTCTCTCAAATAAATAAATAAAATCTTAAAAAAAAAAATACAGCAGACCATCTCACTATTCTACTTAAAACCCTGCCATGGCTCCCCATCATTCAGAGTCAAAGACAGAGAATCCTTACAATATCTACAGGCCATACCTACAAAATCACCCCCACTTCTGACCTCACTTCCTACTAGTCTTTCCTCAAGTACTCTCTTCCATGAGAGTTATGTGGCCTCCTTGCTATTCCATGAACCATCAGGCATGCTCTCACTGCGGGGTTTTTACACTTATTAGAACCCTCTGATCACACTATTTAAAATTACAAACCGGGCACCTGGGTTGCTCAGCTGGTTAAGCGTTTGTTTGCCTTCCACTCAAGTCATGATCTCAGGGTCCTGGGATTAAAATAAATAAAATATTTTTTTAAATAATAAAATAAAATAAAATTACAAACCATCCTTCCCATGTCCCAACTCTGACCCTGAGCTTCCTATCTCATTCCCTGCTTTTTCTCCATGACACTTATTGCAATCTTTCCCAATACTTTAGTTTTTAAATTTGTGTTTCTTGCCTATTTCTCCCTACTATAAGCCCCATGAAGGTATATATTTTTGTCTGTTTGTTCAATGCTTTATCTCTAGTACCTAGATAGTGCCTGGCACATAACTACTCATAAATATCAATAATAAGTATCAGTAAATATTTGGTAAGTAAATAAATCAAGGCCCTATGATTTATTTGCCCATTTCTTGATGAGTGACATTTAAATTGTCTTCTGTAATGTGAATGTCTGTGCATGTCTTTCTAGAGTAGATATTAAGCAGTGGAAATGCTGGGTTGAATATTTGTACAAAGTCATCTTACAATTTACTGCCCACCTGCCCTCCAAAAAATATGAAATAACTTACACTTCCAAGAATAATATGTAAAAGTACTCCTTTAAAATTCACCTCAAATATTTGTGTATTTTAATCTATTGTTCCTTTTGCTTATAAGATCCTCTTTGTCTTCAAATCCCATTCTCTCCCTGGTGAAATTCTACCCATGCTTCTAAACCCAACTCAACTGCCATGGTGGAGACATAAGCAATCTCCTCTGATCTACCTGGCTGGCTTAATTAGCCATTATTAAGTGTGCTTTTATAGCATACTTTTATATACCTCTGCTTTAACCTTTATCATGTTGTTTTGTAATTTATTTGTGTATCTGGCATTTGCACTATACAATGTGCTCCCAGAACCTAGAATATCAGTCTATTCCTAGATGCTGGTGGAATGTAGATAGAGATAAGTCAGTCAATCAATACAATAATATACTTCCTGGAATAATGTGGATTCTTGGTCCTCTCCTTCAGAGATGCTGATTCAATAGTTCCAAAGGAGGGCCCAGGAATCTGAATATTTATTCAGCACCTCCAGTGATTCTAATTTAATCCATCCACCAAGCATACCTTAAGGAATATAGTTATTAAGAAATACTGGGAAAAGTATAGTAGGATCAAGCATTATAGAATTATATCCTGATATACTACCCATCATTCTTACAGGTGTATGGTTAAAAATCATTTTTTGCCCATTTTATTGGGGTATGATTGACATATAAAAAGCTATACATAGCTAATGTATACAACTTGGTGAGTTTGGAGGAAAGTATACACCCATGAAACCATCATCATTATCAATGCCATAAATATATCCATCACCTCCAGATGTTTCCTCCAGCCCTATTCTTTTGTTGTTTAAAGTCTCAGTATTGGGCGCCTGGGTGGCTCAGTCGTTAAGCGTCTGCCTTCGGCTCGGGTCATGATCCCGGGGTCCTGGGATCGAGCCCCACATCGGGCTCCCTGCTCCGCGGGAGGCCTGCTTCTCCCTCTCCCACTCCTCCTGCTGTGTTCCCTCTCTCGCTCTCTCTCTCTGCCAAATAAATAAATAAAATCTTAAAAAAAATAAAAATAAAAAAATAAAGTCTCAGTATTATTACATATCTTCCCCAAAGCTCCTGAATATCAGCCAACTGATATCTTATGAAAAGCTCATGAATAATAGTCAATTGATTCAGTAAACTGTACATGAGAATAAAGACTTTACTGGCTACAATTCACCCTAGTTAAACTAAATCAAAGAACTCAAAATAAAGCTTCTTATTATTTTAGTGCTATGTTTCAACTTAGTGCAATATGAGCCAGAAGAGTTAATGTAGCTTTCAAATGGGAGGAAACAGGAGTATATGAGAGGAGAGGGTGTTGTCCGACACCTGCACACACCAGACACACAGAATAACTAGAACAGATATTCTTATCAGTGCCCACTTTATAGAGATGAAAACAGGTTTAGAATGGTTGAATAATTCACTCACGTACACACCTCCTAGTAACTGATAGAATTTAGATTTTTAACCCAGGTCATTCTGACTCTAAAATTGATGCTTTTTTCCATTATACTATATTTCTCCCATAGGCTGCAAAGAAAATATAGTTGAGTGTGTAAAAAAATGATTAGTGTTTCTTGAGATGAATTACCTAACACTACCATTTAACAGTTGTATAATCTTCTACTGGTCCTTTCATCTCTTTGGACTTCAGCTTCAGATGAAGGTAATGGATGGAAAAAAACTTGTGCTGACCAAAGAAAATCTATAGGAGTGAGACCAGTACGTGGTAGCTGTCAGGAGATACCAAAGATGGTGACTCCGTATGTCACTCTACAGTGCCCCCAGATGAAGACTATTATGGACAAGGTCTCTCTAGAATGACTGAACAGAGCAGTGCTTAGAATGTGAGCCATATTCTGTTCTGGTACTAGCAAACAGAGACAAAGGGCCTAAGATCCATACTGAAGTACCTAGTTCCAAATTCCATCCCCACCACTTTACTAGCTATATGAAATCTGACAAAGCATTTAATCTCTCTCAGCCTCAGTATCTCATCCACCAAATGGGGATGATGGCAGGACCTCTCTCATGGGAGGATTAAATGAAAAAGTGAACCTGCCTTGCAACAAATCTCTCTTGTTATTCCCTATTTTTATTATACCACAGTGTAGTCAAGTAGTCAATAGAAGCACCTAAAATTTCCATTCACTCACAAATAGAAATAAAATCCAATATGCTTAGGTGCCAAGAGCCAAGCCAGCAGGGTGTGTGTGCTCTATCTTGATGCTTATAAGAGCCTAGAAGTTTAACTTAAGGTTTCAATTTGTGTTTATTCAGATAATATAAATATTATCTGAATAAAATTCTCAGGGAACTAGCAGCTTTGGATTTTATGTGATAATAGAGATTGTGATCTTCTTATCCAGGTCTGGAAACCTTATCACATGTTTTATCTACTTTGAGCAGCAGTGTATATAATACTCTATTTGCCTGCTTAACCAGATCACTTATTTAATACTTTAATTATTCTCTTAACTTTTTATTCTCCATGTGATAATACCTGTAAGAGTATTTTTTTATATTAGTGCATTAAGATAGTGTAAGCAGAATGCCTGGCTGGCTCAATCAGTGGAGCTCGCAACTCTTGATCTCAGGGTTGTGAATTCAAGTCCTACATTGGGTGTAGAGATTACTTTAAAAAATTAAAAATTAAAAAATATCTTAAGATAATGTATGCAATCATGGCTTATGAATTGGTATTTGTTTTCATATGAAAAGTTCTTACGAAATGTTCATCATAGAACCAAAGCTTATGCTATTTAAAGAAACACAAAGATAAGTGTGTACATTGACATATTTTTAATAAAGATACTACAAGAAAAATTTATAATGCCATATTTTAAACAAGTGTAAGCAATTTTATAATATTTGACATTATTTTCTACCTATTACATAGGAATTGTTGAATGCCCATATTATGGATTATGTTTCTAAAGTATGTGTTCAATCCTCACACAAAACTAAGGTTTAGGGCACCTGGGTGGCTCAGTTGGTTAAGCGACTGCCTTCGGCTCAGGTCATGATCCTGGAGTCCCGGGCTCGGGTCCCACATCCGGCTCCCTGCTCAGCAGGGAGTCTGCTTCTCCCTCTGACCCTCTTCCCTCTCGTGCTCTCTATCTCTCATTCTCTCTCTCTCAAATAAATAAATAAAATCTTTAAAAAAAACTAAGGTTTAGTTTATATTTTAAAATCAAAATTAATTATGCAAAAATTTTCTTTCTGGTAAAATTACACACCAGAAGACGTGACTATGTAACTGAATTAGAACATTGTTTGATCTGATTAAATTTTTTTTACAGATTTATTTATTTATTTGAGAGATTGAGAGAGGGAGAGAGAGAGCATGCAGTGGGAAGGGGCAGAGGGAGAGGGAGAGAGTGAATCTCCAGCAGACACCACACTGAGCACAGAGCCCTACACAAGGTTTGATCTTACAACCCTGAGATTATGACCTGAGCTGAAATCAAGAGACGGATGTTTAACCAACTGAGCCACCCAGGCTCCCTTGATCAGGATAATTTTAATGTACATGTGCTATATATACAATACTTTGTAGAGCAAAGAAAATTATTATTTAACTAAAGTTTGAGAAAGCATGTAGACATTTATTCCCACACAAAAAGCTGGGGCGGAGATGATGTGGGAAACAAAGGCAAAAGAAAAATTAAACTTCCTTACTACTTACAGCCCATTGACGAGTTCTTGAAAGAGGCAGAATGATATTCCTCTAGGAACTCAGCTGCCTCTATGTTTATACCTTGCTAAGGGTAAAAGGCAATCTTAGCCTGACCCCCAGGATCCTGTGAGTCTACTTTAACATATAAAAATTCCTTTGGAAACCTCCTTTATCTCTATCCCCCAAGATATATGTTGGCAATCATCCCCCAAGCATATGACCCACTGATAGACATCTGAAGGGTCTCACGACTAAGGTTTTATGAGACAGTAATAAATGACCTTTCCCTAACAATAGCTAGCCCCCTCAAGGTCCTGGAAACCTTGCTTCCAAAATTCCTTAGAGATTTACACTATGCCTAACCCCCTCCCAACTTGAAAGTATATAATGGGCCACTCCTCATGACCCAGTGCAGCTCCTTCTGCCCCCAAATGATTTTTAATTAAGTCAAGAAAATAATATTAAATGGTATGAAATAATCAATCTTGTTGGAATACCAGTAATGTAAAATCAGTTGCCTGAAATCTATAAATCATAGAAGGCCCCCAAATATCTTAGCATCAACTTCAGAAGCAAGTTTGTTTACTATAAAGCATGTGTAAGAGTGATCAAATAATTCATCTTTAAGATTTCTAATTTTATTTTAATTTCTAAACTTTCTTATGAAAAATAATTAAAAAGGAGTAAATTTCTCATGTTATTACCTACTACTAATTACAGACTACTTTTATCCACCATCTTAAAATAGTTTGAAAAATGAATGAAAGCTATTCAAGATTTAGTTCATTTATTTTGTCTAACTTTATTTTTCATGTTATCAACGTTCTTTCACTTAACTTTCTACTTATAAAGTATTATAATAAAGTAAGTTCATATTAGAACACTGGATTGCTTTGTAAACAACAAATGTCTCAGTTGTCACTTTAGAGGACAAATGTGGTATCAAATTAAATTTTTTATATTTATTTTCTTGTAAGACCCAAACTTACATTTCAGGGACTTTTATTCAAAATCACTACTGCTGAATTGCAAAATGTTGTCTTTGTCCTTAAGACCATGACAGAGAACTTTATCTGCATTCAAATTGCCTACTGGTTTGTGGTATTTCAATAATAAAACAGCAGGATTGAAGGCTCATGATGAGAAATCTGACTAATTACCTGTTAGATGATAGATGGTTGTAACTAGGCAGTGCCAGTCACTGAAAACAAAACACTTCGAGATATCAATCAGCTTCCTGACAAACCCAATTTCCCTCACATTCAGCGGACAATAAATGGGAATTTTACCTCTACATCTACAGAGTGCAGAGTTTTAACTTTAATATATGCATAATGATATTTTAATAAAGTACAGGTTTTTAATAAGTTAGTATTTAAATACCCGACATATTCATATTTCAATCTTACAGCTTTTAAGTAGATAGGTGGTGGAAATAATTAACATTGTAAATCTGTATTGTATTCCATTGAGGAGGGCAAGGTGTACTTAATAGTAGTTTTCTTATTTTCTTTCTTCATTTCCATTTAACTCAAATTATTCACAACAACTCTAATGGCTGTATTCACTCTCTTCATTTTTTTAAATTTTGTGGTAAATGAGTTGGATGTACATTCTACATGAGATTCAAAAAAGCAGAATGTCCAATTAACTGCCACATACCAGCATGTGGGCAGAGTTAAAGCAAAGAGGGATTGAAGCATGGAAATTGAATGTAGGCCCAGAGAAACACCTCTTTCTCCCTTACAAGGAGTGATTACATAGTTAATATTTGAAATTTATGATTAACCCTAATAAGTTATAGCCTTAAATATCCAATTTTGTGATAAAAACAAGAAAATTAAAGATGGCAGAGAAATGGAGAAAAGAAGAGAGATTATCTGCTTCCTATTTATTGAAGAAAATTGAATTCGTAGGCAAAGATCAAGAAGTTTAATAGTATATAGTCTGAAAGCAGGCACTTTCAAATGTTAGTGGGAAAGTTAAGTTGATACAGCTTCACTGAAGGACTACTTGACAATAACTATCAAAATTTAAATGCTTAGATACAGTAATCCACTTTAAGGATGTCTCCAATAATCACCCTCATATATCTCTTTGAATGTTCACTGTAGTACCATCTTTAATTTTTTTAAAAATATTTTTAACTGGAAATAACTTAAGGTCCCTCCATAGGGGATGGGTTCAATAAAGTATTTACATGCATACAATAGAACACTATGTAACTATATATAGTCTTTTTTTTTTAAGATTTTATTTATTTATTTGACAGAGAGAGAGACAGCGAGAGCAGGAACACAAGCAGGGGGAGTGGGAGAGGGAGAAGCAGGCTTCCCGCGGAGCAGGGAGCCCGACGTGGGACTCGATCCCAGAACCCTGGGATCATGACCTGAGCCGAAGGCAGATGCCTAACGACTGAGCCACGCAGATGCCTAATGACTGAGCCACCCAGGTGCCCCTAAATATAGTCTTTTAAAAGGATTAAGTAGATCTCTACGTGCTGTTCAGGAACAACATTCAAGTCACATTTTAAGTGAAAATATGCCAGAAACACCTGAGCTTTTTAAAAGAGTTTAAATTAAGGGGTATAAATACATGTTTGATTATTAATAGAAAATTCATGAAGGGATACATAAAATGCTGGCTATGGCGGTCTTTGGGAAAGGAGTTTGGAGACCTGAAAGGGACTACTTACTTTCCATTGCATACTCTTAAATTTTTTGAAATTTTATCATGCTCTTTTATATCCTTTCCAGTGATAAATTAAACAAATGAAAAAAAGAGAAAAACGGAAGGAAATACCTGCACACAGATGGGTCTGTTTGACTGCAAAGCCCATTCCTCTGTAGAGGAGTCTTCACAGTCAAAAACTTGAGGAGAGGTGATTAAATTTTTTAAAGCAGCCTAAATTCTGCATGTTCCTGACATAACCGTGAGAACAGAAACAAAAGACATGGCCTGAGTTGATACTAATGAGCTGAACTTGAACACGACCATCCCCTGAGGCTGACTGCTTGGCTGTGACCTAGTCTGTGACTAAGAACTGTGATTGAGTGTTTGAGGACTGCAGTATCTAATCCCAGCCACCTGGGAGAATGAAAGGTCACTCGAGCAGTGAAGCACTTCAGGCTTACACTTTGTCTACCCAGCCAGGCAAAGAAGGGGATTTACAAGGACTATAGAACTTAGTTGGAAAAGTTGGAAACTCCTGCCCAACTCATCCTATTCCATAATACTGTGAAGCTATTGGAGTGAGATACCTGTTCTTTCAGGGCAATAAAACACATGTTGGTACACACATACACACCCACAGACACATTCACATACACACGTACACACACACCATGCTTTGCCCTCTCATGTACTCTTTGCAGGATGGAAATTAGATATCTGCAAAAGTCAAAGAAAACCTAGAAACAACAAAATATATTATCAGAGCTAACCTTATCAGTAGAAGGAATAAGTCTTCAAACAAGGCATGATTAAGGAGCATTTATATATTTGACTGGAAAGCTCTACCACAGAAGGCATCACCACGTTAAATACAAAATCAGAAGTTTGGGGTGGCTGGGTGGCTCAGTTGGTTAAGTAACTTCCTTTGGCTCAGATCATGATCCTGGGGTCCTGGGATCGAGTCCCACATCGGGCTCCCCCTGCTCTGCGGGAAGCCTGCTTCTCCCTCTCCCTCTGCCTGCCACTCCCCCTGCTTGTGCTTTCTCTCTTTCTCTGTCAAATAAATAAATAAAATCTTTAAAAAAAAAATCAGAAGTTTAAGGTATAAAAAACGTGATGAAAAACTAAGGTAGAGGTGTGACTTCTATAATGACAGGCCATCTTAGAATGATAAGGCACAGAAAGCAGAGATGTACTTCAAAAGGAAAGAGGAGATTTAAAGCAAAATCTTTACTTGTTTTTTGTTTTTTAGAGAAGAGGAGAGGAGGGAAAGGGAGAGAGAATCTTAAGCAGGCTCCATGCCCAGTGCAGAGCCCTACATGAGGCTCAATCTCACAACCCTGAGATCATGACCCAAGCCGAAATCAATAGTCAGATGCTTAACTGACTGAGCCACCCAGGTGTCCCAAAATCTTTACTTGTTTCTAAATTTAACCCAGGCCCACCCAGTTCTAATCAGAAAATTTGTATGTACAGTAAGGCTACAGATACTTGTATAAATAATAGAAAAAGAATAATTCCTTTACCTTCTAAGATGTTTTCAATTAAATATATATTTATTATATATACTTCAAAATATAAAGATTAACTATGAAGACCACAAAGCATTTCAAAAATTATATTAAGTAAGAAAATAAGAATAATTATGTGCCATATGAGAATGTAGAGCAACTGGTACTCTACACAAAGGTTGAATATGGGAAAATAATGCAGATGGGGGATGTCTGGGAAGCTCAGTCCATTAAGCTTCTGACTCTTGATTTCGGCTCAGGGTCATGATCTCAGGGTCCTGAGATGGAGCCCTCATGGGGCTCTATGCTGGGTGTGGAGCCTGTTTAAGAGTTTCTCCCTCCTCTCCTTCTGCCCCTCCCCCTTAAAAAATGCAGCTTGGGATTACCAACATACAAAAAAATTTAAAAATATAAAACTCAAAGAGAAAATGTTAGCATGTTATTTAAAAAATCATAGGCTTTTGGCTTGGTTTTTGGCTCAGAGGAGAGGAAGGCACAACTGTCTTCAGTCATTCTGAATCTCGGTTCATCTGACACCAGCCACCTCCACCATGCCACTTAAGTGGGACCCCAACAAGATCAAATTTGTATACTTGAGGTGACCGGTGGGGATGTGGGCGCCATGTCTGCCCTAGCCCTGAGTATCAGTCCCCTGAGTCTGTCTCCAAAAAAGGTTGGTGATGACATTGCCAAGGCAACTAATGATTGGAAGGATCTAAGGATTACAATGAAACTGACCATTCAGAACAAACAGGCCCAGATTGAAGTGGTACCTTCCTCTCTCTGCCCTGATTATCAAAGCCCTCAAGGAATTGCCAAGAGACAGAAAGAAGCAGAAAAATATTAAGCACAATAGAAATGTCAGTTTTGATGAGATTGCCAACATTGCTGGACAGATGGGGCACCGATCTTTAGCCAGAGAACTATCTGGAACAATTAAAGAGATCCTGGGGACTGCCCAATCTGTGGGCTGCGGTGTTGATGGCCAACACCTTCATGACATCATAGATGACATCAATAGTGGTGCAGTAGAATGCCCAGCTAGTTAAGAACTACAAGGGAAAATATTTTTTTAAGATTTATTTATTTATTTATGAGTGTGCATGAGAGGGAGGGAGGGGAGAAGGAGAGGGAGAGTAGCAGACTCCCTGCTGAGTGTGGAGCCCGACAGGGACTGGATCGTAAACCCTGAGATCATGACCTGAGCCAAAATCAAGAGTCTGAGGCTTAACCAACTGAGCTACCCAGATACCCCACAAAGGAAAATATTTCAATAAAGGTCATTTGACAACTCAAAATAATAATAATAAATAAATAAACAAAGAAAAGAAAAATACAAATAGAACACAGAAGGAAGGTAAAAAGGAGTAAAAATGTAACACATTTTTATTCAAATGCAAATTAACAAAACAAGCATGTTCGAGGAATCAATTATTTATATTATCAAATTATATATATGTGAATTATATCAGATGCATTCATAAGTATTAATCCAAAATATTTAAACTATAAAAAATTCTAATATAATAAAAGTATTTTGAGTCTTTAATAAAGTTATCAAAGTTTAACAATCATGCCTACTCTCTCTCTTATTATTTGTAATTCATGAAATTTTTCAAAGGACATAGTTACCAGAATACACATTTTCCACCAAAAATGTCAAACAAATATTGAAATTAGGCCCCAAGATTAGTCTATAATAGACAACAGAGATCTTCATAGAACGGGAAGCTGGCAAGCACCTTCTTACTTTGTAACAAGGCAATGAGATAAATTTACCAAAAATCATTCAAGGGAGAGCAAGTCAACATTTGAAAAGATGGATGAGGTTGAAGGACTAGAAAAAAATAAGTTTCAAAATTATCTTTTATTTTTAATAATAAATATGAGAATAAATTAATTTTAGACATAAATATTGGCTATACTTCTAAGCAGCAATAAATATTCAATGACTCTTGAAAAGTTTTAAGACAAGGAAGACATTCTCATGTGGCAACAAGTCCATCACAGTCCTCACTTCTCCCTACTGATTTCTAATTCTGAGCTGCTTTTTGTTTGGTTTCTTCTTTGGCTCCTACAGATACTTGACTTTTCAACTTTTGGACTAGATCAAGCTCCCTTCATTAGAACAATGAAAGTGAAGTTGCCTGCAAAATCTGTCATTTTATAAGCAACTGAAAATAGAAATCAACAAACCCAGACAATTAATCTGGAAATTCCTGAAGATTTGTAGACTTTTTTTTTTTTTTTTTTTTTAAGTAGGCTCCACATCCGGCACAGAGCCCACTGCAGGGCCTGAACTTAAGACCCTGAGATCAAGACCTGAACTGAAATCAAGAGTCAGCTCAAGCTTAACTAATTGAGCCACCCAGGTGCCCCAAGGTTTGTAGACTTTTAAATAAGCCCAACAGAAAAGTTAATTCTATTTATTTATTTATTTATTTGACAGAGAGAGAGAGAGAGAGAGAGACAGTGAGAGAGGGAACTCAAGCAGGGGGAGTGGGAGAGGGAGAAACAGGCCCCCCCACTGAGCAGGGAGCCCGATGAGGGGCTCGATCCCAGGACCCTAGGATCATGACCTGAGCTGAAGGCAGATGCTTAATGACTGAGCCCCGAAGTTAATTCTATTTAGGAAATTCCTCTTTAACATTTCTTCTTTCAGATCATTTCCTATTTCCCAAAGTAATTTAGCCAGAACTACGTGAGTAGGACTCCCAGAAATTCTCTTACTAAAAAAGACAACAGCCAATCTACAGCCCACTGATGAAATGCACAGTTACAGGCCCCAGCCCACTGACGGTTGCCCACCCTATTTCTTTCAACAAGCCCGGAACATCACTGGGTGTGTGATTAGTAGCAAATCTTCATTAATTACAAGCCTCATAAACAGCTGTGCAATGTGGGAGGTTGGGAAGAAACAGCTCCTGTCTTCATAAGAGAGAGTTGGAACTAAAAGGGGTTTCTATCTACAAAGCATTCCAAAACAGGATGAGTTGTTTTGAGAGTAGAGAGAATAGCATCAGAAAGCAAGAATGTCCAGCCTAAAGATTGGTGCCCAAATGAAAAACTAAAAAGCTTCCACTCTTTATCACAAAGAATAATGGAGAGCTATAATTTCATAATCAACTTACACAAACTTATATGTTTTGAAAAAAATATTACTGGTAAAATTATCTATGGCCAGCACCGGTATCTCTTGTGAAACAGAAAACTGTGTTTGCCTGCTTAGTGTTAGCCCTACTCCAAGGAAGAGAGTTAACAGTTTGGGGGATTTTATTTCCTCCTGGTTTCCGTTATGAAATCCCCACTGCAGCCAGGCTTATGTCAACTCTTGTCCCTACATGGTTTGGCCTCTCCTACTATCTATGGATTTCCACTGAACATTTCATCTGTATCAGTGTTTTAGAGTAGGGATTATTGATATTCTTGGTACTAAAATGAAGGAGTTAAGACCTATTTAGAGAACCATCTTAAACACTTTGTGGTCATTCATATAGTCAAAAATTATGCAATGATTAGGAGAAAAGATCTAGAGCTACAAAGAAGAGTATGAATCCCTAGCACATATTGCTCCATAAAAAAGTTGCCAAATACATAATATTACCATTCCCTTCATCCTATATACCCATTATCTCCAGTTCCTCTTCTCCTATTGTCTCATTCAAAACCACTCTGAAGGGATAGTTATGTCTACCATCACAAACCCCCTGAGTGTTCATGTCAAATCATTAATAGCCTCTGATACTGAATTAAATGGTCACCTCTCTGTCCCCATCTGACTTGACCTGCCATTATATTTGACACAACTTATCACAGCCTTCCTTCTTGAAACACTTTCTTCACATGGCTTTTGGGACACCACCTCTCCTGGTGTCCTCTCTCACTCAATGCTTCTCTATCTCCTTTGCTAGTTATTCCATATCTCTACATCTTCTAAATTTTGGAGAGGCCAACTGGAGCCTCATACCTCTTCCTTCTTTCTTTAACTCTTTTTTTGGTGGTGGTGGTGGTGGTCTCATTCAGCCTCAAGGCTTTAAATACTATTACTATGCTGTCACTCCAATCCAACTGCCTGCTCAGCCACTCCACACAAATGTCTACTTTTTTCTTTTTTACGATTTTTATTTATTTGAGAGTGAGAGAGAGCATGAACAGGGTGAGGGGCAGAGGGAGAAGCAGGCTCTCCACTGAGCAGGGAGCCCTATGCGGGGCTCAATCCTGGGACTCTGGGATCATAACCTCATCCGAAGGCAGACGCTTAATCAACTGAGCCATCCAGGTGCCCCCATACAAATGTCTAAAGGCATATTTAACCTAACATTCCCAAAACTGAGTTCTTGATTTCCACCCCCAACACACACACCCTAAAAAACTTCCCCTTCCACAATCTTCTTTATCACAGTTAATGAAACCTGCACCTTTTCCAATTATTCAAGGTCAAACTTGTTGTCAACCTTGACTTCTTACTCTCACACCAACATCTAATCCAGAAGAAACCTCTATTGGCTCTACTTTCAGAATCAGTCCAGATCTTGACAACTTGCCACTTTCTTTGCTACTCTCCTGTCCAAATTCCTATGATCTCTTGCATGAATCACAGTCATAGCCTAACATCTGACTGCTGCCAGCCTCCTTCAGTCTAGTCTCAACTCCGAAACCATAATGATCCACTCAAAATATGTCAGATCATGTTACTTTGCTCAAGACCTTACAGTGTCTTCTGCCTCACAGAGAATAAAAGTAAAGGCCTTAAACTTGTTAACAAGAACCTGAGTGAGTAGTCCCCACTCTTCCCCAGCTCCCAGAATCCGTTACTCTGACCTCTCCTACTCTTCTCGTCCTTGTTCATTCTGCTTCAGACTCACAGAATTTCTTCATGTTCTTTGAACATGCAGCCACCTGCTGTTCCCTATGCTTACAATGTCTTTTCTCTAGATGGCCTCTTATAAGTTTTGGCTCAAATGTCATCTTCAAATTGGTCTGTTCTCTGACCACTTATTTCCTATTATCTTCAGGATCTATTTTTTCTGCATAGCACTCATGATCTTCCCAAGTACCATATAACATACTTATTTAGCTACTTTTATGTTTGTCTGTCTCCTCTGGAAGGTAAACTCCATGAGGGCAACAATTTTTGTTCATTTTATTCAATGCTAAATCTCCAGTGCTTTTAATTAATATTTGTTAAATGGAGAAATGAATTTATATAATATTATATATTTTCCATGGAATATGTATATGTGTGTATATCTCTAAACCACATTTAGCTCTAGAGAGAGTACTAAGTAGGGAGAGGGTAAATGGGATCATGATTTGTGTGGTGTGGTTGGAAGAGGTTATCAAAATGGCACTTTATCCTTAAGTATTGTTTCAAGTTTTTAAATGTGATATAGTCATTATTTTTATATAATGGGGGATTGATTATTTGTTAATTATAACAAAATATCACAAGTACATACTGTGTAGCCCCTAGCTTGTGCAACCCTGCTCCAGCTACAGCTGATTGGACCAGTGTATATATCTAATTTAAACTGGGAAAATCAAATTATCTCTCCTAGGAAATTGAAATTGGTCATTGCGAGACTAAGCCAGTCAGAGAACTGTGAAGTTGGAACTATAGGCCATGTGGAATTTGAGACCAATGTCAAACAATATCATATGTAAAGTGAATTTTGGAAGAGACAAAGGAACCATAACTAAGGAAAGAATGCTTATGCAAAAAAAGAGAATCAGGAGACTAGATGGACCAGATATGTAGAGAAAGAGATGCATGTGGCCTCCTACTTTTCATTGTCCACCCACATGCAGAAACTACACTTTGTTTCCTGTCCATGTTCTTTCCTATCAATGAACACCCTTTTAAATGAACAACTTTAAACAGAATTCTATTCCCTGTGATGTTTGAATCTTGACTTAAATACCAACTAAGACAATATCCCAACACTGGAAAAATTATAAAATATAAGAAAATGTGCTCAATGGTGAATCCACTGCTTTTAATTAAAAAGTATAAGAAGGCTAAGACCAAGGCTGATTCTTACTGTTGCAGGATTGCTCAAATCTATATTAATTTGCATACCCTCATTATTTAAGTTTCATCACTGTTAAAGCTATTCTGTAATAGTTATTCAGCAAAAACTCCTTAATTCTGCCATACATTCCCATCAATTAAAACAGCTGTTTTCAGCCTGAATAGCCCAAATCCTTGGTCAGGAGAGTTTCATGTAATTTGCTACTACTAATAAAGTACATAAGTTAATGATTTTTTTCCCTTTTTTATAAACTTGTTACAGTTCCTCGCATTCCCGTATTAGCAGAAGAGAAAATGGTGGGGTTACAGGTAGACCAACAAGAGTCACAAATTATCATCAGCCTGTTTTACTATGTCCCAACACGTAATTTGAAATATCCAAAGGGGGTACGTGACACAAGTGTGAGCCCCTTATCATACCAGTCACTGACTCAGAAAGGCATTTTCTGGTCCCTCAAGTTAGGGCATCCACAAAAACAGTATCTATTACACTGTTCCATCTCACTTAGTATTATTTCATTTATTATTTTCTGATACTTTTTCTGTTTCTTTTGTTTGTCTTTCTTTTTCACTAGAATATGGTTCCATGGGTTCTAGAATCCAAGATGTCTGTTTTGTTCATCACCATTTCCCTAGCACCTTAGAATATGTTGCACCTGGCACTAAACAGGTACTCAGCGAATACTTGTGGAGAAGAGTAAAGAAACAGTTTAATTAACATGCCAAATGAATTCCCACTCCAGCACCTTTAGATTTTGTCTTTCCTTAGTCAGAATGCCCTTCCCCTTGTCCTTCTCATGACTGGTTCCTTCACATCATTTAGGTCTCAGCTTAAATTTCAGCTCCTCAGAAAGGCCACTGATTACACTAACCTCTCCACCCCTCAAGGCCTCCCTATGCACTACACTGGTTTAGTTTAAGCATAGTGCTTATGACTATCTGAAGTTCCCTTTTGTATGTATTCCTTCCATCTTAACTGTTGTCACTGCCCACCCCACCCCCCACTAGAATGTAAGCTCCATGAGGAACTTTGACTTATCACTGCATCTCCAGAACTTAGAAGAGGGCCTGAGACTCGAAGCCATTTAATAAATATTTGTTAAATGAGTGACTGAAAGGTTGAAAATTGCAGTTTTAAAATATATGCCCACACATGGTATCACTGCTCTTCAGTATTAGACAACCAACTAAATTGCTATATGTGTAAATGATTTTTGAACAATTAAAATTTCACACAGCATCTAGATAAAAAAGACTAACAAATTATATTTCCAGGTGTATTTAGAATCCTGATTGGGTGCAAGTTGCTTATAATCAGTAGCTTTTTCAACTTTGACTATCCTCACTTATTAGTTTCCATGAGAGAAAATCTTTCTACCTTTCCCTATAGACTAGAAAATGAAATTGCAAAGGAGGCTCCACTACAATTAAACCACAACTATTCAGATTTGGCAAATGTATGCTACTGTCCAATGTATTTGTGTATACAAACGGACACAATTCCTAAAGGAAGAAAATGTTCAATTCCAAAATCCCAACAAAAACCCCCAAAACTAACAAAACAAACAAACAAACTTGCATGTTTATATCCCCAAAGAGAATTTAGTTTCACTTCACAACAGATTCAGATCTAAGAGGGGAGGAGTCCCTCCCCTGGGACAGAAATATCACCGTTACAATCACCCCAAGTCATTGGTTACTGAGTTGGTCCATAGTAGGCAGACTGGAAATGTCAAATATGGAGACGTTCACCACTAAGCCAATTTTATATTATGTTCTGCAGTCCTTCCTCTACACAACCTTTGCCAACCAATAGGTGGGCACCTGTAAAATCTCCCTTACACTCATCACTTTTTGGAAATCTTTTCCAATTAATTTCATTCAGGCAACCATTAGGACAGTCAGTCAAAACAGATCAAAATGCTTACCCTCATGGAGTTTACGTTCTAACTACATCACATTTACTTTAAAGATAGGTAAAAATAAAAAAATAAATAATAAATAAAAATAGATAGAAATAGAATGATGAATAGCAGATATTTGATAGAGATGAATATATAGAGTCATAGATACACCAACAGATACAATGGTTGGTATGTAAACAAATAGTTATCCTGTATCTCCCAGGGCACTCAGAATTATATCACTAAAGAGTATGTTTGGGATATAAATCAGATATGTTGCTTTCCAATTGTTTTCCTGTAACATTATGTGCACATGTTATCCTCATTATGGGCTTCCCCTGAGCAGAAAATATGTTCTTCATTTTCTTTGTACTATGTTCAAGGGGCAGGTTGTACAGTGCCCCCAAATAGACTATGCGTTCATTAACTGAGTGTTTGTTGAATAATACATTGCATTTATAAGGTGCTTTTTAAGTTTTTAAAAGGTACTCTCATGCACATTATCATTATTAATATCATGTACATGTTCTTACTCTAATGCTAGATCAAGAAGACAGTGATTACAGTAAGGGCAATGGTGGTAACACAAGTAGTATGTTTGAGACCACCAGCCTTGTTTGCTAAGAATCTGTCCAAGGTTGTTGTTGTTGTTTGCTTTTCGTTTTTGGAATGTCTATGAAAGTCCAGACCCTAGAAATCACAGGCACCAGGAAGCTTAAAATCACAGCAATAGAAGCAGGAGAAAGGAAACTAACTTTGGGCCCAGAGAAAAATTCAAATCCAAGGGCACAATCTAGGACTTTAGTCAATGACTTTTAACCTTCACTTTGTTAAAATGTAGATTCCTTATCAACACCCTAACCCATACATTTGCATTCCTTAGACATGAAGTGAAACCCAGGAATATGAATTTGTATAAACATCCCCCAAATGAATCTGACCCAAGGGGTACCTGGGTGGCTCAGTCGGTTAAGTGTCTGCCTTCAGCTCAGGTCACGATCCCAGAGTGCCAGGACTGAGCCCTGCATCCGGTTCCCTGTTCAGCAGGGAGTCTGCATCTCCTTCTGCCCTTCACCTCATTTGTGTTCTCTCTCTCACAGTCTCTCTGTCAAATAAATAAAATCTTTAAAAATATGATTCTGACTCAAGTCCTCTGAGAAACACTGGTCCAGAGAGAACTTCCTTGACTGCAAAGACTGGGCTGGGGATGGTTAGTCAGTTCAATGAATGGCTTCCACAGCTTGGCTTGGTACCAAAGGTCTGTTACAACAGACGTAACACAGTGATAAGAAAAGCCATCATTTCTGAGTGCTGTCATAAGAACCACTGCTGCTGGAGATGTATGGACCAGGATCTAGCCCCAGGGAGGAAGGAACTAGAATGCTTCTAATGCCTAGTTTCATGATACTGTCTAGGCTGGTTTGTATCCTTGGGGAGATTTGGGTGCCAGGCAGGAAAATCTAGCATATTCAGAACATGGAAGAAAACTATGACAGAATGCCAATCTATGGGCAGGACAGGTTGAAAGGAAGACAATTTTGCATTTTGAAGGGCTTACTTATTCTTATCCCTAATATTCTGATCTGGTTAGAAAATGGAGAAGGGCAACATAAGCTAAAACTAGAGGCCCACTATAAAAACTCAAATCTGAAAATTATAATTCAATTCCAAGTTCCATAATGAGTTACATTATGAAGATGCTGTGTTTTCTACCTCCATCAGGAATGGCCCAGAAATAAAGTCTGAAGGGCAGATGTGTTATGGAAGGAGAAAGAATGAGGTGGGAGATAACCCTGAACTTCAAGAACCTATATTTCCCACCAGAAAAGTAGATGGCACAGAATTATGCTATAGCAAGAATCTCATTTTAAAAATCTATAGCTATCATTATTTTCCCCACATACTGAGAAGTTCTACCATAATCAATGTACAAAAAAAAAAAAAAAAACACAGGTAGAAAGTAACAAACAGATGTTGGAACACTTAGATGACAAACATTCAAATAACTGCAAGTTTAAATTATTAAGCTACATTTTTGCTGGCAAGATGTTATGAAATGATATCTAATATATAGGGGTACATGGAAAAATATTAGCATTTATTTAAACCAGAGGAAGTATTTTTATATGTGTAAAAACCAATGTTGAAAGAGGTTCACTGGATTCTCCAAGTACACACTTGGGTAGTCCAGGATGAAGAAAGTAAACTTTCACCTTTTTAATTTTAAAGTCCAAACAATTTTGAATGAAAACCTTTTGACTTATCTGCAGATAGATAGATGATAGATAGATAGATAGATAGATAGATAGATAGATAGATAGATACTTTAGTGAAGTTCTTCCTGACTTTTTATCTTTTTCTTTTTGTTAGTTTATTAATAAAAAATTAAATATATACTGAAGTAGAGAGAATATTATCATGATCTCAAGCACCCATTACCCTGCAATAAAAGTCTTGGTTCTGACACTCACTCATACCCATGCCTCATTCAAGGTTATTTGAAGCAAATTCCAAACATCACATCATTTCATCCATAAATAGTTTAGCATAGAGCTCTAAAAGATCAGTACTCTCTTTTGAAAAATCAACCACAACATATGGTTTCATATAACTTAATGAGATAAGGAAACAATACATTTAAATCATGGTGCATAAATTCATATTTATTATTATATCGATAATTGGGGGATTGCCTTGGGTGGTATAAAGCTGAAACTCCATGCATTTAAGTGATAGTTTTTCAAGTACAATGATTTTTCCATACCAGTTCAAGTTCATATGATTTTTTTAATAAAAGGAATTCCTAGTCATCACATTTTCCCCAAATCAGAAACTTTTGAGTGAATTATTCTCACTCCATTATGAGTGCTAGACTCTGGAATTTGTGAGATTTCCCACTTGAAGCTTCCATCTTCATTGATTATGATGATAATCAACTGAATTATTCTTTTCCTCTTGATAACTACAAAGCTCCTTGATTCCAGCGCTAATAAAGGCTCTGGTATTGGAAGCAAAACTGTTGAAAAGATCAAGAATAGCAACCCAAAGCTCAAACCCAAAGCTCAGTGTTTCAGAAAAACATACCAGTTGCCTTAAAAAAGCCACTCTGCTTTGTAGCAAACATTAACTACATATTACTTAAGTAACAAATATTTACATATTAAATAATATGATGCCTAAGATGTGCTTCAAAATAATCCTGGGGAAGAACAGTGGGTGGAAATATAAACTAAATTGACTATGAGTTGGTAAATGCTCAAGTTGGGTAATAGAGATTTATTACATTATTCTATTTTTGTATATGTTTGAAATTGTTCAAAAGACAACTTTTTATAAAAAGGATAAGAAACGCAGAAAATGACAAAACAGAGTCCTAAAACATACTTTGCAACCCCTCTTGCCTGAACTGACTCATCCAAACAGCTAGCAAGTACAAACCATACTGATTTGGATTGCTCCACTTTCCAATTGACCCAAAGAACAGCAACAAAAGAAAAAAACAAAACAAAACAGGAATCTGAATAATATATAAACTGACCAGTTATTTCTAATTCTTTGATTAGTTACCAGTTAGTCCTTCTTAGAGCTTCTAAAGAAACTGCAACCCTTTTCAGAAAACATGAATGATTCCTCGGTTTTGTAGGGTGACTATCAAATGTTATAAAATGGACATAAAATTTCCTTGGAAAATATTGTGAGAAAATCACATCAGTCTTAGGGAAAGGGAAAACACATGGCTTAACATTTCTGAACAAATCGAAGATTCATGAAAAATTAGTCATATGCTGACACTTTTATAGTAAATATTTTAAAAACTTAATAAAAATGAACAGAAGAACCATCATAAAAATAAGAAAAAGATTTATTTGTTAGTGACAACGGAATCTGTATTTAGATGAAACAAGTAATAGAAAAGAGAGAAATCCTGTACAATTCTGCAAAGTGGAAATGTCCTGGTGACCAATCAGTGCCCTCTTTTGAGTATTTGCCCGGAGTTATCAGAACTTGGGCTCTGCTTGGTCTGACCCACTTCAACCATTAAAGTGGACACCCTGGTTGCTGAAAAGCTCTGACCAGCCCCAGAGCCCAGCATTCAGAGTTTAAGCCCATGAAGGGAGCCCAGGCTAGCTGACTACAGATGGGCACTTGGACAAAACTTCCCCCAAAAGACAAAGGCCTGGCAAGAATTCAGGCAGCGAGCTCACAACACCATTACCACCATCCTGAGAAAGGTCTTTTGAAAATTTCCTATTACCTTAGGTTCCAGAGCAAGGGAGAGAAGAAGAGAAGAGGGGGAGATAAAGGGGAGGAGAAGCAGCAAAAGAGGGCATGAAGGAAAGGGAAGGAAAAATCCATGATATGATATTTTGTTCTGATTTTCTAAATCAGCAAGTGACACCCAATATCCTCTAAAGAGAATCAGAAACTTAAACATTTCCCAATCGATTTTGTTTATGCCTCTCTTACGACAAATACTATATTTTATTTAGTATTTTGACTAACTGTATATGTCTGTCCTATTATATTCCTGGAGGGAAGAAAGCATTTGAAATTGATTTTTGAAATGCCATAGTCACCATAACAATAACTATACTTATCTTTAATGTTTGTCGGGTTAATCAATTAATCAATCAATTGGTCTAGTCAAGTGCAGTTAACTGATAGGTAAGTAACAAGCAACAGCTGCAGAACCTGTGGATTGAATAATATACTCAATATATTTAGCTCTTCACACTGATCTAGCGAGGGGAGTGTGCAGGAGCATTGTGTTTTCCTCTTATTCTTGTTACTTTGCATAGTAGGATTTGTATAGCCTTCAGTTCATTAATACATATAGCAAACATATTTTACATGATTTGCATAGGATCAGAACTTAGTTTACACTTCCCAAATCCACACCCTTAAACAATTAAATTTAATAGTGTTTCCATCTCCTAGGCCCCTGGTTTATGAAAATATTTTTTGTAATTCGTGTAAACAAAACACTGGAAATGTATTTTACTAAGAAAGAGAAAGAGATAGGTTTCCTGTATCTTTCCTTGTTTAATAGAATGCACATTTCTGAAACAGGACTCTCAGAAAAGAAAACCTTAACAATGAGGTTTTACAATTAGGAGTTGCTAGTTTATTTCATTTATATCCAAATCAGTTAAGATTTCCCTGATTTCATTTTTTTTCACAAATAAAATTCTACCTTTAAAAGTTTTTTTTTTCTTTAATACATAAGCAAGACTAAGTGAAATCACTACTTTGAGGACTATATAAAAATTGAGTGAGTATCGTCTAGGGCACTGATTTCACAAGTGAAAAAGCTAAGTAAGAGCCAAGAATATTAACTGACTTTACAAGGTCAGCAAGTGAAATCATGATTGAAGCAGCACAAAAATCACATAACCTCCATAGGATATTGCCTAAATTGTACAAGTCACTTATTTGAAGATACACACACACACACATACTAACATTCAAATGTGTCCCTTCGATTCAATTATTGCCTTAAATCTGTAAATATTTATTGATTCAGGAACTAAAATAATACTAGCTGATTTTTTTTTTTAATCTAATGAATATCCTAGGGTTTTTCTCGGCCAGGGTGTTATATACATAGTCTGGAATATATCTTAGGTCCATAAATTTCAGCCTGTTGTACCAAAAATAGCAGAGCTCTCTGGAAAGATTTATAGTATATAAAAGTAGTGGTACAGAAAATATAAACAGCACCGAAGTTGTTGAATACCAATTAACTGTTGTCCTCAACTCCAAATATTTTTTTTCCAGCTCACACACATTTTGAAATTTTAAATAAAAGTCTGGTATAACAAGCCATAAAAATAGGTAATAATCATTAAAGAAAAAAATATTGGACCCTGGACCTTTGTTTTCATTTCCCTAAGTGAAGTTTCTTTTCATTTTTCTTTTTGTGCACAGGCATCTCTTTTCTAATATGTTTACCATACAATTCTTGGAAATTTTTATTGATCCATGCTTGTGGAATTTTGTACATTTATTAATGTGACCGTTTAAACTTTTTAAAACTCTCCTTCATAAAGATTTCAATACTGCAAATATATTTATAAGTTGTATAAGAATGAGCTCTATTTTTACTCATATTTTCCAAATAATTATTGCACACTTCTGAGGAATCTGTATACATTTGTGAAATGTTTACCATATAATGATTGTTTAAAAATAAATTACTAATTTGAGAGTAAAAGGTCACCATCATAATTCTGAATCAAAAGCTGCTTGCAGGGCTCTAAAACTTCCAAAAGAAAAATTAAAGTTCAGTCAGTTGTTTTTTTGTCTGTGAAACAGTAAACAAATTACCTGCCTTTCAAAGTGCTTTTCAAGATATTTCTTGAAATATAGAAACCTCCTATAGATAGAACCCGAGAGACTTTTCATACTGGACCTGTGGATACTGACAAATACATTTTATATTCATACGTATGAAGATAATTTTATATTTTTGAGAGATGCTACTTACTAGTTTTATGCAGTGATACATGGGAGCTTTATTTTTATGGGCGGGATCTTTCAAACAGCTAATTCAACAAGGGAATTTCAAAAAAGTTATTTATGACAAATAAGATAATATTCAAGAAGTTTAAGTTTGTGGATTATTGTTCCCACTTACATAAAAATTGTCTTAATTCAAATGGGTTTTTAGTTTAATTTTAATACCACTTTGTTCTTTTTCCAGAAAACCACCTCACATCACCTGTGGAATTCCGTCATATATGGCATGATTTTTTTTTTTTTTCCTTTTGTGGAGAAGAGCCCAAGAGAGAATTCGCACCACAATGACCCTGCTGTGCCCTATGTTTATTAGGCAGTAATCCTCAGGGAAAGGATTTTGAAAATGTATTAGAGCTAGAACCAAGAACTGGTATTATTTTGAAGAAGTTAGTACTGCTTAAAATTCTATTTTAAGTCAGACATTATAGTGTAATTCCTTTAAAAACAAAAGAAAAGCTGCGTTTGATGTTACAAATGAAAGGTTTTGTTCCTGATACCGAATTACACTATTCATTTATCTTGGCCCTATCGGTGTAGGTGGAGTTTTTTCCCCTCCTTTTTACTCAACAACAACAATAATAGTATCAGATCTCGGACTAAGAATCTGACCAAACAGAAAGGATGATGCGAACATCCTAGATCCAGCTTTATGAAGTTTTATGAAGCTTTATGAAGCAATGCTCCCCCCCCCACACACACACCCTTGGTTGATAGAGATGATTAAGCTCCTCAAGCTTGAATCTACAGGGAAGTTGTAGCCATGCAGTTCCCATATGAACAAATATTGGCGCTTCCACCAAGAATCCCCCAAACCAGTTACAAACTAAGGAGCTCAAATCTACAAAAGAGTGGACCCAGGGGGCAGACGGGAACGCAGGAGGGTGCGAAGTTAGTAACTATGCTTTGAGAAACCAAAACCTTACTATATATAATATATATTATATACATATTTTATACATATATATATATATATAGTCATCTCCCGCTTGAATAATAATAGCTTGAACTTTCTTTACAACATTTACCGTCTAATAATTAATGATGCCCGCGCCGGGCACCTTGTGGCCAGGGCTTGGGTTCGGGCGACTGGGAGCCCCTGACGTCAGCGGCAGCGCGGTCTGCGTCAGGTCCCCGGGTGGCCCCGACCAAGGCCATGGGGGCTTTGGGAAGGGACCCCGAGGCAGGGCTCGATGAAACCCCAGAAGGATAGAAAGGGGCTTCCCTCACGCCAGCCAGAAAGTCACGTCGCAGTTAGAACTTCAGCGTTCGTAGCTGGGGGGCTAGGGGCCTGGGGGGTGGGGGGGCACTCGCGGGTACCCCAGACTTGCGAGCGCGTCTGGAGGGCCAAACCCAGGTGTAGGTTCCCTGGGCTAGACGAGGGTGGGGGCTGTAGAGAAGGGGGCCAAAGAAACTAAGAGCAAGTCTGTAAGCGACGATCGCTTCCTTCCTTCCACTCTTAGAAGATTGTACGAAAATCAGCGTTATACTGTTTCCACCGACTCCCAAAAGTGGACCTTAAAATGAACCAGATCCACTGCTTCTACCTCAACTTGACACAACTTTGGTGATCCCGGGCAGTTTCTCGCCCATACACGAGTAGCTGGTGATCGCAACCTGAGGGAGGAGGGTGCTGGGACCCGCCGCTGGGGGAAAATGAACTCAATCGATCCCGCAGTTCACTAGCCACAATCTTTCCTTTCTCCTTTCTCTGACAGCCTTTCCCTTCTTTCTCCATTCTCTCTTCTTAACTCTTAGACCAGCTTTTGCAACCTTCCCAAGCCTGAGGGGTTCTCAAGATTTTGGAAAGGTGTGCTTTTTCCAAAGGAGGTCAGGACGTCTATCGTCTCTAAAAGTGTTCAACCCGCGCAGCTGTCCTTGTCCTAAGGGTCGGGAACCAGAGTTTAGCGAGTCATCGGCCTGTGCATGGGACGCTATCTACAGAACTCTTTCTGGAGCAAATCCTGTAGCTCTCATAGGCCCTGTCTGGATTTCTTCTATGTGGGCTCTTGGAGAATGATTTCTCCCCGCTAGATTCCTTATTTTTAAACTATCTTTTTTTTTCATGATAGTACGTGCCTTTCTCGTTTAATTTTCCATCTTTTCATCTACACTCACAGGACACAGGGGAAAGGAGATGGAGACTCCCTGAGCAAAGATAGGAGGCCCAAATCTGTTTCGTGTACGTTTTCGCCTGGAATAAATTCGGGTCCCAGGAACCGCCCCTGCGCAGACCCAGCAAAACCCAGCGGCGGAAACCAGCACTCAGGTGCAGAAAACTGCCTTTGCCTCTGCGATACTCTCCGCAGGAAAGCAACGTAAGGAAGTCAGCGAACAGAGAGAGGGTCGAGAGGCACAGAGCAAGAATACCATTTCGCTTCGTCCTCCCCCTTGCAATCTCAGAATGGCTGGGAACTTCGACAAGAGCGAATTTCTCCCCCTTTTAGCGGGCTCTGCTATTGGGGAAAAGAAAAGAAAGCATTTTCAGTCTGTGCCTTTTTTTTTTTTTAAGTTAGATCTTTAATGTCAACTTAAATAAAATGACACCTTCCCGAGCCAGTCAATAAATACCGCGAGAGCCGCCGCACCCTCCAAGGGACTGCAGCAAAGTCTCCAACTCGGCTGGGGAGCTGCAGGTTCAGCCCCAGCGCTCCAGGCCAGGGTCCTGGTGGCCAGCCTGCCTTCCCTTTCTGGGCTCCAAAGTCTGGAGACAAATCGAACCAAATCAAATGGAGGGGAGCATCAACTTTGAAACGGCTTTAAAATCTGTGACTCTCTCCTTTGTATGTGCCCCACTGCCTGGAAGATATAAATTGTCACATTCTAGTATTTCTTTTGAGTAAAACATTAACTCAAAATATATGAATCTCAAAGAAGAATTATTGCCATAACTGTGCCACTGCCTTCACAGCCTTGCCTGGTGTTAGGATTTAACACATCAGAATTCATTAGAATGAATGATTAGCTTTATTTATAAGCATTTCCTCAAAGTGGAGACTTGGAAGATTTCAGGAATTATTCAAAGAATGTTTTTTGGTTTTATGTTGTTTGTTTTTTAAGGAGATAGGAATGTGTCTTTTATGGGGTGTCCTTCACTGCCCTTTTCAGGCAGCGATTGGCCCTCCTGACATTTGGTTAAGCCTCGGGACTTAAAAAG
This sequence comes from Eumetopias jubatus, assembly GCF_037043125.1. Taxonomy (NCBI): domain Eukaryota; kingdom Metazoa; phylum Chordata; class Mammalia; order Carnivora; family Otariidae; genus Eumetopias; species Eumetopias jubatus. The sequence continues at coordinate 113,780,066 of NW_028274807.1, forward strand.
ATCATTTCCTCGTACACTAATTTGAGCAAAATCTGGATTCAGAGTGTGGGTTTACACGCCCAGCTCGAATGTCTAATGTATCAAATCCTCGTTAACGAACGGCCCGCTCCGTGGTCGTGTCAGCCAAAGGTCAGCCCCGTGCAACAGGGCAGAGCGGTTCAAAAGCACTCTTCCAGAGCCCTGCCTACCCCTCCCCCCAAAACCCCATCTTTCACATTTCAATAATAGAGCACACGGACTTCCAACAAGAAATACCAAGGCTGTTTTTTCTTTCCTTCTTTCTTCACATTAGTGACATGTAAACGACGTGTCCTAAGGCAACTACTGAAAAATTAAGTTTATTTTTTTTTCCGGAGGAAAGGGAAAGGAGTTAGTGGACAAGGTAATTGTCGAAATGTCCTCAAGAGGCACGTATATTTGAGAAGCGTGACTTAGAAATCTTCACTTAAAATAGTAACGACGACTACGACGACTTCACAGCATTCAAATGGAAACCATGAGTAAACTTTGTTGGAGACCTTAGGGATTAGAAACTGCTTTGGGAAAGGGACAGTACTCCTCCCCTGCTACTATCCCAACACACACACACACACACACACACACACACACACACACACACACACACACACACACACACACACACACACTGAGAGACCAGCAGAAAGCTCCTGCTTAAAAGGTAGGTTTTGATGTCCACAGGGACAAAGAGGATCCAGGACAGCAAGGATCCTTTTCGCTCCCAACTCACTGGGGAGCCCCGCGACATTTCTGACTACCTTGGGGTCCTCGGCGTTCATACACACCAGCCGCAGAGGCCGGATTGGCGCGGCTGCTCCAAATCAGCCCAACTTCTCAGCGCGCGCCTCGGGCCACGCGCGTGCACGAAGTCGCGGGGCCAGTCAGCTAGGAAGGTGGCGGGGCGGGGTGGGGGAAGAACACGACTTACCAAGTCTGGGGTCTAGATTTCGGGCAAGGTTGGCAGCAGACAGAAGCCAGGCAGATAGTCCTACCGAAGACGGGCTATATGGGCAGGGACTAAGGCGCGAGTCGGGGGAAAGGAAAGCGCCTGTCTGGTTTAGGGTCCATCTTGGCCCCGGCTCGCTCCCCCGCCGTCGCCTCCGCAGACTAAACTCGGACTGACCCGGGGGAGGCCACAGAGCCCGCCTTGCCTCTATCAGGCCAGAGCCTCCCGGCCTCCGGGGCTCTGGCGCCGACCCGGGGGCGCCGAGGAGGTGGCGGTGGGGGGGGAAGAGGCGTCCCCACTCTCTGGCCCCGGAAAGCGCAACCACGTCGCCAGCACGGATGCTGGCGGCCAAGCTGAGCAGCCGGGCAAGTCCGTCGCGCCCGGCCGCTGGCTTGCAGACCCCGGCCCGCTCCCGCCTCCGCCCCTCCCTTCCGTCAAGCCCCTCGCCAAATGAAAAGGGTTCTTTGGGCCCTGGCCTTTTGGGGAGGAACGCAAGAACCCACGCTGGGTTTGAGCTTTCTGCTCAGAGTGAGCCCAACACAGGTCTTCAGCATAAGCATGGAGTCCGTGGAATCTATCTATATCGCCCCTCACCCAAACACACATGTTTGAACACAAAAAGACCCAAATCGCGAAGGTTTTCCTGTGAGGTGGCTTTTGTTGGGGGGGGGGGGTGCCGATCAGGGGATTCTGCGCTCCGGACTAGACACTGGGCTCTCTGGCCCCTGGGGACCTCAGACAAGAGAACCCTCCTGCTCCAGCCCGTTAGACCAAGTCCCCGGGCGTGGGGGTGACGGGCTTCTGCCAGATCTCCGTGGGTCCGGGTCCCTGCGGCTCTTCTCAAGCCATCTTCGTATTATCAAGCTCTGAGACCTAGAGCCTGGGAAAGAGGAAAGGCCTTGTCCTGGCAGGAACGTTTTCCAAAACCACTGGGCCGCACCCTTAAGCTGAAGATTTGGCGAGTGGTGGTTGTCAGATGAAATGATGCTATGGCCCCAGTCAGAACTGGTAGGGTGAAGCTAGCCCTGGGTTACAGTACAGTGAGACAAGGCCTCTCCTGTTGGCTGTGGGGGAAGAAAGAGAGATGGGTGTCATGGAATGGGTCCACCCATTCAGTTAAAAGTAAAATCCAGAGGAGCATTGGAACCTGTGGCAGCCATTATCTGATGACATGGGACGTAAAAGCACCCAAAGTGTTTGACATGACTAAAACACCCAAAGACAACTCTATAGAGACCGATCTGATAATAGAATAATCCAGGAAGCCTCCACCACCCTCCCCTTTGTTTACAAGTTGGCTTGTAAACAAAGTTGGCACTCCACCGGACAGGTTATGCACTGGCTCTGGAACTATTAATACATTGGCCACAAAATATCATGCAACGTGCAGGACCCAAGAATGTCACCAGCGCCTGAAACTCCTGATTTCTCTCACCAAACCCTACACTTTCCAGGTGTTTCAGCCAGAGCAGTTCCTCCACCAGTAATCTCGTAAGCCCGTTTGATCTTAGAACTACATCAGCTAGCTAGCGAGCTGACAAGCATTATTTGGGAAGGGTCAATGAAAACCTTACAGCAAGCTGCTACTGGTCCCCTAAATAGGTAAGCAGTGGCTAGGGCAGTCAGAGACAGGAAGAGGAAACAGGAGAGAGAAAAGAAAAAGGGAGAGAGACAGACAAGGGAACATTCAGGCCTATATCTGGGCAAAGAGGGTGGGCGCCAGGAAAATCCCTACTGCCCTGTTCCCCCCTCCCCTCATCTCAGACTTGGGCTCTGTTTAGGTGCCAGATGAGTGGAGGGTACGTATTCTCCTTGGAACTAAGGGAGAAGAAGGGCCAGGGTGCCAGCTTCCGGCTTAGGAGGGGACAGGCAGAGGGGGAATTCTCAATGTACTTGGCTCTTGTCTGGGGCTCGAGCACATCGCAGGCCACGACCCTCGGGGTAAGGGAGACTTCTGTCTAGCCAGCGCAGCGGTTCCGATGGCCGCGAGCATAGGCTCAAGCCGAAGCTATCTGCCTGGCTTTGTGAACTCACTTAAACCAGCGCGGTTTGAAAACAAACACGTGCAGCTTCCTCGCCGCACTATTTTGGCAGCCGGGCCAGCGGCTTTCACAGGCCTGAGCCTCTGAGAGGTTCCCTCCGCAGCCCGCGTGGGCAAAGGCGCCTCCTGCATATTCATCAGCACGTGGAACCGCGGGCCGCGGGCCGCGCATGCGCACAGCTCTCCCAGCCGCGGCCCCAGCCCGCGGCAGCGACTTGGAAAGCGCCCCGCCGGGCTGCAAGGTGGCGCAAAGGGCCCTGCGGACGCTGACCGTCCGGCCTTCTGTGGATGTGCTTTGGAGAAGTCTTACTGTTTCGCTCCCCCCCATCCCGACACACACATCCACCCCAAAAGCCTGTGTTTATATATTTTCAGGTAATTTTCCAGGACAAAAATCTCCCTTGACGCTTAGACTCGCCCACCCCTATCCCTTCTCTTGGTTTTACCTTCCTCCGTAATTCAGTTTTCTTTGCGAGAAGCTAGGATTTTCCCGGATAGACAGAAAATTTTTAAAAAGGAAACAGGCTGTGAGCTTCTCTCGCCCTCCGTACGTCCGTATGTTTTCTGTAGCTAATGGGAATTGTCACACAAAGGATAGATTTGCTAAGATATCTAGTCTTCAAACGTCTGGTGGGTGGTTTTTTTTTTTTTTTTTTGAAGATAGGACTTCCATATGTTTATATCAGCGTTTAATAGTTGATTCTTGTGTATGCTATAGGTGAAAATATCACTAAGTTCACAACCAGTGAATTTCCCTCCATATACTAGAGATTCCCTGCAACCATCACAGGCAAACAAAATATTGGGGACAGTTGACAGACAGTCGTATGTCTCTAGCATCTTCACGGCCAAATAATGTCATTTCCATACTAGATAGCTAAATCCTACTTTATGTTCTTAAAAAAAAACATTTCCATTATAGCATCAATTGGAATAGCGTCATACTGTTCTAGCTCCTTGCTCTAAAGTGGAAATAAACATTAGGAACTAATGCCAGAATTCAGCTTGCATGGTAAAAATAGTCCCTGGTTTGGCTTGATCTTGTTTCCTCTTGCTCAAGAAGAGACTCTGGAACAACCAGTCTTGCAAAGGTTAATGGAGAATATTGCCCATTCTCTGTGTATATTACACCACTATATTTGCAAAAACTTCGAAGACTCAAATGTGACATGTCATAGGAAGTTATTAACATGTTTCTTATTTCTTCCCCCAAACTAGTGATTGTCACTTGAAAAAAAAAATAGATTGCTGTATAGTTACCCTTATAAAGCATTACTTTCTATATGTAACCAGTTTGAATGAGTACATATTACTGATGGTGACCGAGGTTGTAAAAAGCTGAGAGTATCATGGGTAATGTGAACCTTTAGTGGTTAACTGGCATAGATGGGATACATCTTTTCATTGCCACTCTATTTTCAAGAATTCTAAAACCAGAGAGTGATATCAGCTGTGACCATCTTCATGAAAAGACTTTTTTTCTCCTAATATGAACACACAGTTCTAAGAACTACACTGATACTAGGAGGAGGCAAGAACTCTGTACCTAGATACCTAGAGAGAAGGAAATAAATTCGTAATTAGTATTTCACATTGAAAAAAAAAAAAGAAATGTGAATTGGGAATGTCTGAAATCTGATGGTTTCATATACAGTTCATAAGTATCAAAAGTACAAGCTCAGTGTCTTCCTTTGGAGTTTGCCAGACCATATACAGTTTCTCCCCAACCCATCTTAAACTAATGCTGCTCTTTAAGGACCAGGGCCTTCTCCAAGCTGCCTCCTGGAAAGAAGTATGTTTAGGTACTAACTACACCAGAACTGATTCACAAGAGGTCCAACACACTTACTATATCTTGGCCTCAAAAGGGGGATGTCTGGAAGGTTTCAGAGCTGGGGAGTGTAGTTCTGTTGCCAATCCTTTAAAAGTTCTGAGAAAACTTCACAATCAACAAATAAAAACATCTAAATGCCAGGCCCATCACCAAAGAAGGTTAGTGCTATTTTCATTGTCAGCTAAAGAAAAAAAAAAAAAAAATGATAAGCATATGGGCCAATTGAAAGGTTACATCTTTCTTTTGGAGGTGGTTTGCTTCTTAAAGGTTAACTTGAATGCTTGACTTTAAAAAATCAAAATCATCAGCTGCAAATGCTTAAAGCAGTTGGGGGTAGCTTTTGAAGAAGAAAACAAAGGATCTGAAATGTTTGAAAATTACTTAACCCCCATATAAATGGTGCTTGTATATTTATATGCTTACTCTGTAAATGTACACACACACATATCACAACTCATTTCTCTTCATTTCTCAAATATGATTGCTTGTACTTAGGCATTTTTTGTTGATACAATATAACTTTTTAATAACTTGTCAGTTGTTCTAATCACTTGATAGTATCCAGAATACAATACAGTGGAAATATGAATCAGGATGGCTGTCTGCCTAAACCAAAATTCACAGCTACACACAGAAACCAGCCATTTGCAGCATATTCAGCTCCTGCTAAATAGGGTCTAACAATATATCTCGCTGTTCACATTCATGTATTTCAAAACCTAATAGCCCATGAAGAAAAGTATGAAGAATACATCTCAAGAAGCAGACATTAAAGGTACCAGCAAAATAATAGACTACATTTAAGTTTGAAGCATTATTTTAAGCGACCTACATCATTAATGACTTTTTCTTTGTGGTGGGTGTTGGAGAAGAGAATGCATAAGGGGCATTGGCATAAATATTGTCTTCTACTGTAAAAGTTCCTTTCCTGTGAGTGAGATTATTCACAAACACACACAGTATTCCTCAAATGGTTTTTTAAAAAATTATTTGGCTTCAATGCCAAAACAAAAAAATGTTTTAAATGTGAAGTAGTTTTGAAGTAAATGTTTACCCCTAAAATTTATATTTAAAATATCCTACTTAAATCATAGATCATAGTATATTTAATTACTATACAATGATATTAAAGTTAAAAAATCACCAAAAACATAACAAATAATGACACATTTATATTTCCAAATTTGAAGTAAACTGCTTTTAAGAATGGTCAAAGAAAAAATGCACTCATTTACTATCTTCTTAAATGTACTAACAAACTTAAAAAATACTGTTGTTATTATTATGATTATTATTGTCGTAAATACTCATGTCAGGATCCCAGACATTCTGATCTCTATGGGAAGGAGAAGGATTATTAATTGAGGTGTTTATCTTTCTTTCCTAGAGAGATGGAACTATCTTTATTCCTCTTTTTTTTTTTAATTATTGGGCCTAATGTCTAGTGTCATGTCAAATACTATACTATTAATCAATCTGAAATCTCCAAAGACAATTGAGGACAGCTTTTGGTCTCACAAATTTTAGGAGCTAGCAGCATTTCTCGTTTAGGTGTTCAACTTCCTTAAATCTCGCCAAACCTTGCAAGGTGGCGCTCTTTTCATGAAAGGTTGATATTTACTCTTATAATCACAATAGTATTTTTTAAAAAGTTAAACACCACCATCTCCAGTTTTTCCTGTGTTACATAAAATGCAGCAAATTCCCTCCTTTACCAATAAAACTTTGTTGGCCAAAAGTGACAAATACAAATGGCAAGAGATGAAGACATGTCAACAAAGGATTTTTAAAGAGAATTTAACATTTTGATTTTGTAATTGGTCAATGATCTACTCTGAAAAATTAATGTCTCTTTGAAATAGATGTCAATATCATAAGGGGTTCTCATACTTTTGCAGGGTTTTCCCTCTCTTACTTTTCTTCTCAGAGTCAATATGGCCTATGATTTCCTGAACACACATAGTATATTAAAAAAGCAGGTCCAGGTTCGTCCTTGTCCACACTGAGGTCAGTTTCTGCCTCCTGCTCTGACACATCCACACCCTTGCAGTTACAGCCAAGGCCCTGATTTGTGATCTCCCCTATGTTGTCTGCTTAATGGGGCGATCATGCAAGCTACAACCAGAGACAAAGAAGCTCGAGTTCCTACCAGCGCAGCTAACTTCGAAGGAGCAGCATAGCTTGCAAATCTATCAAACTAAACTGCAAGAAAGACAATCTGATTTAGAGAAAAGGCGTTCTGCTACAGTCATTAAGCACAAGTAATTTAGATTTTTTATATTGTCTCCTCATTTACAAATTTACTGTATCAACGCCAGCCAATGGAACGAATTTCTTAAGTAAATGAGAAATAAATAAAAGAGATAGAAAGATAATCAAATTACATAAAATAATTCTCTTCCCTAGATATATTTTTGAAAGAACTAATAACAGTGGCAAAATTATAGGAATAATACATATCATAGGAAGTAATTAATTTAAATTAGCATCACATTTGAAGAAATACAAGTAAAACGCTTTATGGGCGTTTACTTTTGTACAAAGAAGGAAGGTCTGTAAAGCCATGCATCAACATCCTGAAAATTAGTTATGGCCATAAATGGTTTAATTGAAGACAGCAATTTAAAATATGATATTGTAAATCTGCAACTCGGTTTCAGCCAGGGGAATTTAATTTGGGGGGCAGCGGAACCCTCTGCTTCAAGTTCATTTGCAACATTGCAGAGTGAGCCCCTGAGCTTCTGACAATTCACCTACATTAATATTGATGTTGCCTGTGCAATCTATTTCTGTTATTTTTATGGTTGTTATTGTATGTCTGCAAAGGTCATTTAAATTATACAGCGGCCGAAAATTTGTTTCATAAATTTTGATATAAATACTAATTACACCCTCTCGGAGAGCCAGCAGGGTAGCGTTCATTTATCACGTTTATAGGACCTGCGATGACAGAAAGGGAAGGCGAGGAAGACTGGAAAGATTTTCTAGAGACCCACTAAAGCTGGCCGAAGAGGCAGCAGGTTGCTGGGGGTGAAGAAGAAATTCCTACCACAATCACTGAGATTTAAGAATCTTTAATAAGGTACGAAAGGTTACCAAACAGTTCTGGAAACTAAAGTGTACATACGAGTTTTTCTAGCCATAAATATTGAATAGCTGTAACATGAATAAACCGGCCCTTTACATGCGGATAAATATGGAAACTAGGAATTATATACATTATGTGGTTGTATCTTTTGCCAAAAGCAACGGACAGTTATAGTTTATATCTTCTTTAATATCACTTTACATAAACAAATGGAACAGTTTGACACGCAGATCCAGGCTCGTACTATACGAATTCTTGACAGGACGTGAAACAACATTTTACTGCACTAAAGTACTTAGACTTTGGGACGAGAAATGTTTGCACTTTATACAAAAAAAAAAAAAAAAAGCACATTAATACCAATAATATTCTGTTAGGTCGACGTGGAGACTGTAATCGTACAAAGTAATTCACATTTTGGTACACATTTACTAGAACATTCTTGCCATTCAGTACAAACAGTTGGCTTTCGGCCGCCCACCCCCCTCCCTTCCCCCTCCCCCGCCCGCCCGGCCCCTCCCCCCTCCCCCAATGCAAAGACCACAACGCCACGAACCCACCCGCCCGCTCCAACCGAGATATAACTATTTACAGAATCCAACAGTACAGTTTTAAGCTAATAATTCTGTATTTACAAGAATGCAAAGAAAAACAAAAAACAAACAAACAGAACGGAAGCCCAGAGGGCCTGTTCGATTCCGACGAGAAACTGGCCCTCGGTCGGGGTTGGCAGCACTCGGTCAGGCGGCCGCCTTATCCTCGACCACCCTCCCGCCCCTTGGCTACCAAACCTTTGCCAAAAAAAAAAAAAAAAAAACACAAAAGAAAAAAAGGAAAAAGAAAGAAAAGAAAGAAAAAAGGAAAAAAAATTAAAGGTTTGGGGCTTTCTTTCTCTTACTCGGTCCTGGGTCTATTGGCAGGTTTAAAAAAAAATAGGACTGCGGTGTCTGGGGCGGGGGAGGGGTAGGGGGCTGTGTTGATTCGCAGGGTTCATTCAGTAATATTTTGTGTACGTATGTGTTCAGTCTCTTAAATAGGGTTTTGTTCGGTGTTTTGTTTCTGATTTTAAACGTACCATTCATTAAAATTGGAAGAGAGCGCGCTGTGGCCGGCTGTGTGGTGGACTGCAGAGGAGGAGGGCGACAGGGAGCTGGTAGTCGGGTTTTCTGTGGAGGGAGACACGATGGTGGGCGGCGTGGAGGACTCGTAGCCGGAGCTGGCTGCGGGCGAAGGCTGCGAGCCCTGCGAGGAGGATTCGTGGACCTGCGGGAATAAAGTCGCGTTTTTACAGAGATAAAGAGCCCGCGGGGCAGCCGCCTAGGACGGGTGAAGGCCGCGTGCCGCCTCCCCACACAGCGCTGAATCCCCTTGAACTCGTGGGAGGCCTGACCCGCCGGACTTAGGTTTGGCTGCCCGCCTCCGCCCAGCAAAGCCAGTGCTCCAGGGAGGGACAGCGCCCCCCGGGACCCACAAAAGAAAAACCGCTCTGGGAAGGGGGAGGCTGGATTTGAGGTAGGAGCCTGCGACGGTCCCTCCTGCAGCCGCTGTACTTTGCTTGCTCAGCTTTAGGTAAGCAAACGCTCAGGCCTGTGTGCAAGAGCCCCACGCTTCTGCCAACGATGCCCGCTACAATGGCGGCAGCTTCGGCACAGTCAACCCGCTGGTACAGCCCTAGCTAGCTCCCTACCTGGGCCAAATTCCGGTCGCCTCCCCCTTTCTTTTTACTTTTATTATTAAACAGTAAACTTAGGATGCCCTCATTCCCCTTTCCAGCACCCACCCTCCCTGCCCAGCCGCACTCAGCAAAGCGGAACCGTTGCCTTTCTGCCTCCGCCAGTTCCTTCCACCACCCGGCTGCCACTCGCCGCCCGGCCCTGGCCGAAGACCGGAGGGGGTCCCAGTTCAAAGGCGGCCAGCGAGAGCGCGGCGATTACCTTCATGTGTTTGCGCAGCGAGCTGGGGTGCGTGTAGGACTTGTCGCACATCTTGCAAAGATAGGGCTTGTCGCTCGTGTGCACGTGCATGTGCTTCTTGCGGTCGCTGCTATTGGCAAAGCGTCGGTCGCAGCCTTCGAACTCGCACTTGAAGGGCTTCTCCCCTGGTGCGAAAGGCAAGAAAGAGAGAAGTGTGATTGCAACAAATCCTGCGGCTGTTTTTTAAAATTTTAAACAATGATAAAAATCAAAACAAAATAAAAAGGCAGCAGCTCAGTGTTAGTACTTTCCAAGTTCAAAAACCCGAGTCTTTTTGTATCTGCAGGGTAATTATAAATATCTGAACTATTTTAACTTCTAATCCAATTAGATCCAGATTTAATTTTTTTTTATTATTATTATCAGTGGTGGTAGTTTTTCTAGATCCCAGAGTGGCAGCAGGTCTGGCTGCTGGTTTTTCTGCCCGGGGCTATACAGACGACTTCGGGCGGCTTCTACCTAGTTCTTGCTTTCTAATTTTCACACTGCCAGCAGATTCTCCTGCTGTTTTGCTCTTCTCTCCTCCCCCTACCCCCTCCCCGACGCTCCGCACCCCCCTCGTCGCTCCTCCACCCCACCCCACCCCCGACACACACTCACATTTTATAAGGTAATCTGGGCCGAGAGCTCGGCGCCGCAAATTCTTCCTTCACTCTGGCATTAAACCCCAAATTCCAAACGCGGTTCACAGAAATCACCCAGGCAAACCAGAATAGGGAAGCAGACAGGATTCCCGGCCTTGTTGGCGCTAGGGGCCCGGAATGGCCTGCCCGACTCAGACCACAGCCTTGAGCTCGCCGCGAACTTTTAAGTGTTCCTGGCCGGTCTCTTCGTTTTTAAAGGCTAATGCAGGGTGTTCGGTGTTTTGAAAACTATCTCATAAAATCTAATTGACAAAAAAGACTTCTCCGCCTTCTGTCGACTCTCTCAACTCTTCAAGCTTACTCAAATACAAGTCACTACTAAAATTGGGCTCTTTAAATATGCATAAGCCTTCAAAAGCCTCCTCAGGCCCAACATACTTGCTTTCAATACTCCCCCCACCCTTTCGGTTTTTGTTTCTTTCCCGGCGCCTCCATCCTATCTCTTCCAATTTCCTTAGCTCTTTCATTTGACAACATTTTCACTAAGGTGTCTAGAGAAAGATGTTAGCCGGAAGCAAATGTTTAGATTTGTCTGCAGCTGGACTTGCTGGCGCCTCCGCCACCGCGGAGAACCGGCCACCTGTCCTGGCTTCGCGTACACCAAGGGCTCCACAAAGCTGGGTTTGTCTCTCTGCTCTCCCAGCCTTTTTTAGTCCTCATTTAAAAATCTATATTCCTAGATACCTCTTGGCCTTTCTTCTCTATACCTCTTCATAATTTCAAGCCTCAAACTAAACACCAGCGCACACTTCCACTGCCTGCCTGCTGGAACCTGACGCCCAGACCCAACCGCGGCCCGGTTTGTGCGCCCCGGCCACTGACTTTTGGATTTCGGGTCCCAGGCCCAGGATGGGGAGGGTGGGGGTTCAAGAACAGCGGTTTCGTACCTGTGTGCGTCCTTTTGTGGATCTTTAAGTTCTCAGAACGCGCGAAGACCTTGCCGCAGCCAGGAAAAGGGCAAGGGAAGGGCTTCTCGCCCGTGTGCACGCGGATGTGGTTGACCAGTTTGTATTTGGCTTTGAAGGGCTTGCCCTCGCGCGGACACTCCTCCCAAAAGCAGATGTGGTTACTCTGCTCAGGTCCGCCGACGTGCTCCACGGTGACGTGCGTGACCAGCTCGTGCATGGTGCTGAAAGTTTTGTTGCACGACTTTTTGGGGTTGGCCAGCTGCTCGGGCTCGATCCACTTGCAGATGAGCTCCTGCTTGATGGGTTGGCGCATGTAACGGAAGAAGGCGCCAGCGCCGTGATGCGCGGCCATGTTCACGTTCATGGGCCCGTAACCGTGCAGCTGCGGCGCAGCATAATGCTCCGAACGCGGGCTGGTCACCTGGCCGTACTGTTCCGGCCGCGGGTACATGTCCCCGGAGAAGCCAAGCCTCATCTGCCCGTTTACCACGTTGGGCGACGCGTGGCCCGCCGCCTGCTCGTGAAGGCCGGGGAAGAGGAGGTGGCCCGCGGCGTCCGTGTGACTGTGTGGGCCCCCGAAGCCTCCGGCTGAAGCAGCGAACAGACTGTGCTGAGCGCTGGCTGCCGCTGCCGCGTCGCCAAAGCCCCGGTTGCGGAACAGAAAGTCCCGCGTGGAGTTGAAAGCTGCGCTCGAATAGGAGCCGACGTGGCCCGGGTGGTGGTGATGGCCCAGGGCCGCGGCAGCCGCGTAGCCGGGCGCCTGCGACGTGAAGGCCGTCTGGCCGGCGGAGGCCAGCTCGTGAGAGCTGGGGTTGAGCTTGAAGGCGCCCATGCCGTCGGCGAACGGGTTGATGCCCAGGCCCACGTCGCGCTCGGCCACGTCGCCCGCCGAGTGGTGGCGGGACGCGCCAAAGGTGGTCACGCCGATCGCGGGGTACTGGGGGCCGGCGTCCAGGAGCATCGTGGCTGCTCGGGGCGAGCCCCGGCCTCCCCCGCCCCCCCCACCCTCGCCCGCCGAGGAGGGAAAATCAGGAGGAGGAGGAGGAGGAGGAACGGGAGGCGGAGGAAGAGGAAGAAGAAGAAGAGGAGGGAGGAGGAGTCGACCCACCTCGCGAAGTCCTAGCCCGCAGGCAGCGGCGCGACGCGCCGGGACGCCCGCCTGGCCAAGCGCGGGGAAGCCGGACCGCTCCCGGCCGCAAGCAAGGCGGGCTCCGGCGCCCGCCAAGAAGACCCCGCCGGCCGGGCTCGCACTTTCTCGCCGCTCAGTCTCTGCCGAGAGGACCCTGCGTCAAGGCTGCCCAGGGAAAGGCATGGAGCATCTCAGCCCCCCCAAAAAAAACTTCCTCCCGGATTTGTAGCATAGAGGAATGTGAGCGCCGGAGCCACGACTACTCGCCCTTTCTCCGCCTCGCGCCGTATGCCCCTCCTTACTTCTCCACTAGCCCCTCGCCCTTTCTTTTCTCTCTCTCTCTCTCTCCTTTCTCTCAGGCTCGCCGTCTCGCTCCTTCACTCTCCTTTTTCCCCCTCTGCTTTTTGCGGAAAAAAAAGGGGGGGGGAGAAAAAAGAAAGAAAGAAAAAGCCAAAGAAAAGGCGCAAATCATGCACAATATTGTCTTTTGCGGTTTATCTTCCTGGGGAGAAACTTTCACCTCCTCAGCCGGGCGGTGAGCGCGAGACTGATAGCAGCAATCATTCCTGCAGATAAATGAATTGAAAGGACGACACCGTCCCCCCCTTGATGAATGGGAGCAGGGGGAGGTGTCACGTGCTGCTGACGCGGGCGCCCATTGGTGTGCCCGCACTCCCCCCGCCTGCAGCCGCCGCGCCAACGGAGGGCGCGCCGAGGCGCCGCGCGCCGTTCATTGGCCCGCCCGCCTCATCAATCCCAGGTATTGTAAAGCGCTTGACATCCCCTTTTGACAAACAGGGCTGCCAGGAGTAGCAACTTTTTTTTTTTAGCCAAATTTTTTCCCTCTTCTCATGGAAAAATTGTTTTGCCACGATTCCTTTTCCTTCTTGCAGTCATATACACTCTTTCTCTCTTTTTATCCCTTTTTCTCTCTCCCATTCCCTTTCCCTCTCCTCCTCCCTCTCACTATTTCTATCATCTCTCTTTTTTTCTCTATCTTGTCCTTCTTCAGACCTGCTTTTAGCTGAGCGATTTAGCTACTTGGGGCTTCTCCGAGAGTAGGAGGTGGGGATGGGGCTGGTAAACACAGGCACTTCCAGAATGTCCCGATTCAGCAACTTTCTTTTCTTTCTTCTCCCCTCTCCTCCCCAACCCCTTCAAGGGCAGCAAAGGAGGCTTTTGTTATTTGCTCCTTTTGAAGTTTGCTTCCCTCTTGCCTCGTCCCCCTCCTGTTCATAATTTAAGATCTCGGTAGCACACGGGCACTCGGCTATCTATTTATACGAAATGTGATTTCTCAGGGTAATCGGTTGCCTCGATTTTCTCATCTTTATCAAATCGATTAGGCTTCCTGTGCTCCCCTTCCCCCCCCCAAAATAAGCACAGGTGGAAGAGAGCTCTTAACTTTCCAGGTTGTTGAGGTGGCATTTTGTGTGTGTGTGTGTGTGTGTGTGTGTGTGTGTGTGTGTGTGGCAAATTGGAAACATTGTTGCCGAGTTGTTTTTTTATCTTCCTCTCCAGTGTTATTCTTCTTTTTTCTTCCTTTTCCCTAGTCTCCCTGGTCTGCCCCCGCTAACCCCCTCCCTCTGCACTCCTGTTCCCAACCAAGGCCCCTTTCATTCAGGTAAAACTGTAAATTTCCCAACGCGCCATTGTTCTTCAATACTGCCCAAAGCTCTCTAGAAATCCCCGAATACTTTTTTGGTATTTAAATCCCCGATAGATAGGACCAATGTAAATTTTGTGACATTCAAACCTTTTCTGGTTCACAAATCAGTCACCCTTGTCACAGTTATTGAAATTCCGCAACTCGCCACACCAGGACGGTGGAAAAAGCGGGCGCGGTCTTTGTTGCCGACCAGGCTTTTGATCGCCAGAGAAAATTTACTTACCTTCAGATGAGTGAGCAGAAAAAGAAATAACACTCCCTTTGATTTAGTTAGGAAAATGCAGACATTTGGATTCAGTGCAAACATACAACACTCGCTTGTTTTCGCGATGCGGCCCTCGATTAACCTGTCTTTGCCCAGCGCAAAGTCTATTCAACAACTGCGCGTAGTTGCTTTTTGTCCCGTCCACAAAGAGCCATTGACTATATATTAAAATGATTGTTGAAAGGTAGAGGAGTATGGCACTTAAAAGCAGGAAAAAAAATCCCTGTGACTCAATCAATTAAGGCGAGCAACATTTATGCATTTCAAAAAATGCACGCAGATGCGGGGGGTTGGGGAATGAAGGTTGCATTTCTCGCGGCTCTGTTTAAAACCCAACAGCCCCGGCCGAGGGTTTAGCTGAAGCGTCTGCATATTCATTAGGTCTAATTATTTTCTAGTAAGGAAAACACAAAAAGCCAAGAGTCGGAATCCTTCAATTTGCCCTTTGTTTCTAACTTCATTTGGCTTCTTTGCAGCTGAATCAGAGCCCTAAACTCTTCTCAGACAAAGAAACCTCAACTCATCTTTTCACTGGCGGCCCTGTTAGGAAACTCACCAGTGCCCAGGCAAGAGGAAAATGAAAATGAATATTTTTTTTTTTCCCAGTCCCCGGCGCTGGTTGCACTGGCTGGAGGAAGGCAGGGTCAGCGTCGGCCTCTCCTTGCCTTTTTAATTTTCTGGTCTTTTCATCGACTAGATTCTCGTTTGGTGTTGGCGAGCTTAGTTGCCCTTTCCCTGGGCTCTCGAAGCTCAAAACTCGACTTGTGTATCTGGGATGGTTTCCCGGTGTCTGAAGGGACCTGGCCAACATTTGCACTTATTGTACTGGGAAACAGAAATTTGAGAAAGAAGGAAAAAAATCACATGTTCTGTCTCCAGCAACAAGTCTGAGTATAGCAGCCCCGCATTCCCCGCCAACTTTGAGTGGAACCGGTATGGCGAATGGAAGGAAAGGGCTAAGGCTTGAGGGGTGGTTTTTCAAAACAAAAGAAAACAAAAAAACAAACAAAAAAACCCAAAAAACAAAAAACAAACTATTATACAGTTTGTTCAAAAAGATATATCAAAACCACTCAATCTTTTCTGCTGCCTACAAAGGGAAATTGAATCTTGCCTCCACTGCAATTGTAAAAACCTTATTTGCAAGGAGAAGTTTTCTCTAGAGGCTGTAGTGCTCTCACTAGGGAGAACAAATATTGAACCCACCTCGCCTGCCGTTCAGGAAAAAAAAAAAAAAAAAAACAAGGGAGGGGACCTGAGGGGGAACGGTAGCTGTTGGGAGGGGGAGCGGGAAAGTAATTCTTCAAAAAAGAAAAGTCAGTCTTCTCTCTCCAGTCTGTGGAAAATCCAAGGGGGACGTTGACAAGAGGGTATTTTTAGGAAACGCTTCCAAATATACAGGGTAAGAGTGAATGTGAGGAAAAAAAAAAAGTTGTGGGTTGTAGAAGTTATCAAGTGGGATTTGCGGCGCTCTCTGCAGGAAACGCAAGCGGCTCCAGTTCAAAGCCACATGCACCAACGTGACATATAAGCCATTAAAATATCATCCTGACGGCTCATTTCTGCTTCATCATACATTCCCTAACTGCTTCCCGAAAGCTGGAAAAGGAGAAATGAAGGATGACCGCCTCGCTGGAACCACAAAAGAGAGGCTTGGAGGGGTTTGTGGTTCCCCCTCGGCCACCCCAAAGTGATGTGCAGAAATGAGGCGATCCTGGCAACAGGTGGAGCAGGGTAAGTGCCTGAGTCCAGGGGGCAGATAGACGGGACCTGTACCGCCAGCTGCTGGGTAGCAAGCGCCCTTAGCGGGGCCATTGGCACCCAAACCCCACTGGGGAAAGAGGCCCCAGCTAGACTTTCTCCCCATCCCCTCCCTCATTAGCCCCCCAACCGTGAGTATAGGCCCCACCCCATTGACACTGAGGGGAGGAGGGGGCCCTTCCGCGGAAGGGCAGCGCTGGGGATGAGGCCATCTTTTCTTCCCAGGGAGGGGGGGGCAAGGAGGACAAATGGGGCTCCCACTGGCACCCGGACCAAGAGCAGCTTGTTACCCACCTGCCTTTCCTCCCCTCCTTGTAAACTGCTTGGGTGCCCCACCGTGGGCAAAAGAAGGGGTGTCGTGGCGGAGAGCTTCCTTTGCTCCAAGTGAGAGGGACTCTCGCCAGGAGAGGGGCCCTGCAGGCAGCTTCTCTGCCCTGCCCCTGCGAGGATGACTGGGAAGGACTCGGCTTCCCCTTTCCAGGATCAATGGAGCTAAGTTAGCCTGGCTGGCAGCAAGATGATGGGACTTCTCCGCCCCAACCTGACGGCAGATGCCGGCTGGGTTGGCCGCGGGGCCAGGATCCTCGCCCTCGCGGGTCCTGGTCCTGCCTCAGGAAGTTGACCGCCTGGATTCTCTCTCTGCGCGCGGCCGGCCATGGGTTCGGGACTTGGCTTTCTTTCTTCCAAATGCGAATGAGGGCTACGACTAGCTCTCTGAGGAGCAGGCCCCAGCAGCCTAGAATTCTGGCCACTACCTTAGACATCTAGGGACACAGGAAATTAGGGACAAGTGAGGCGGGAACAGAGTTGGGCTGCGAAAGAAAGCTAGGACTACCTCAAAGCCTTGACCGGAAAGTTTGGGGCTGATGAATGAGGTTGGTTGTCCGTAGGGACAGCTGGGAGCCAGTGAGGTCTTAGGAATGGAGAAGGGGCGTTGAAGGGCTTCACCTTGGTGGCCACTGTCTGCAGGAGACTCCCTTTGGATTCCAAGGTCATATTTCTACCCTCTTACGGACAACATCGTCCTCAGAAAGACGCAAAGCGAGGCACCAACTTCCTTTCCTCTATCTAGCAGCCGGCAGGTGGGGGTGGGGAGTGTTCAAAGGGAAGGTTAAGTGTCCGGGGCTGATCCTTCAGGCGACCCACTAATGCAGACTCTACTCTGGGTACACGAAGGTCACCCAGCCTTCAGCCCTGAGCCGGGAAACCTGAGCTAATCTCTAGGGAACAGAAGAATGAGGAAAGGCCGTCACACACCCCAGCCTTGCTGCCGGACTTCCTGGGGCTGGAGGGCCCAATGGAGGGGGGTCAGGGAGATGCTAGGGCAGCTGGCAACAACAGGCCGAGGGCAGAGGCGGGGCACCTTCTTGGTTTTTGCTTGAGAGCTCCCAGGCAGGCTGAAGGGCCCCTGCTCTGCATCCGTTCCATCTGAGCTGTGGCTGAGAGGCCGGCGGGCCTTTGCCTGAGCGCCCGAGGGTTAATCAGTGTGGAGCAGCGTTGATGGCTCCGGACTGAAATCTCTGGTTTGGGAGGCAGGCTGTAGGTGACCTCTGACCTTGGGCAGGCCTGCATTGTTTAGGCAACCCCACAAT
Organism: Eumetopias jubatus; assembly: GCF_037043125.1. Taxonomy (NCBI): domain Eukaryota; kingdom Metazoa; phylum Chordata; class Mammalia; order Carnivora; family Otariidae; genus Eumetopias; species Eumetopias jubatus. The sequence goes on from NW_028274807.1 coordinate 113,797,934, forward strand.
GTACAGGCTTGGTGTTCCTCCAAAGAAAAATGGTGCGTTTTGCATGTACCCACGGGCCCACCTGCTTGGCTCTCCCCCAGAAAGATCAATTACCCCCATTGGCTGGCACCCTTTCCTCTTTTCAAGGTGTGAGGAGGAAGGTAGATT